>NW_005842620.1:776281-804076 GCF_000455745.1 Alligator sinensis | reverse complement strand
ATCCCCCCCCCCCACACACACCCACAGCAGCCCCCCACCCCCCAATATACAGGAGTAAAACTTCATTTTACGCTATTATACAGTCACCTCTATGTACACTACACAAAAATGTAAATCAGGACAAAAATATTTTTTAAAATCAAATTAATTAATGTTTTAAATGTTTGCTTTTTAGAATATAATTTGATATTTTTCTGGTTCTGAGATGACAACACCCCTTGCTGAAAGGAGTACTTCTGGCAGCAAGGGGAGGGACTTGTGGTGGCAAAGGTCAGGGGTTAGAGGGCGGGACTTCCAGTCACAAGATGGCGACCAAGGGGCAGGGCACCCGCTAAGGGGTGGGGCTACCCATGCAGCCCTCCACAGCCTGCCAAAACTGGGTACATGGCCCTCCGCTCGAAATAATTGCCCACCTCTGGCATAGGCAGACATCTAGGCAGCAGCAGCAACTAGCCCAGTGTGGGGGGACCAACCTTTTTGGCAGGCATACCACAAATTGGCCCTGCACCTTTCTGAGTACCACTCCAATCCCCTTCCCCTAGTCGATTTGCTGCCCTGCTTTCTGCTCCCTGCCTTATGCACCCTGAAAAACGTACTGCTCTGCTTTCTTCTCCCTGATAATCTGCCACCGTGCTGTCTGTCCTCTCTCCAATCTGTTAAGTGCCACACCCAGAGGCTGCCCATGCCACCCATACTGCAGGTTGGTCACTCCTGAACTAGACCATGGTGACAAGTGTACAGGAAGGGGAAGATGAAACTCTAGCACCTTGACTGTTAAGCTATACCTTATATAAAACAGAAACATTACTAAAGAGTTTGTTGCCATAGAAATCAGTCCCAAGGAAACTGCAGCTTCAATATTCCCTTTGGAGTGGTCTTACCTCTGTGATAATGGCCTTATGCTGCTTAATCCTCTTGAGCTCTTCTTCGTAACTCATCACATAACACCTAGACAAAGGCAGAGGTTTTCCATTCCTACAGAGAACTGTTTGGCACTTCCCCACGTTTGCTGAGGTTAATGTGAAGCATCCACCAGGGTCCATGGGATCATGTTTTATATGGCAAAGGACAGCAGAGCCTCCAAGTTTTTGTCCAGCAGTTCCAAGTTTTCTGGAATGTCAAAACAAAATTATGCTTGTTTGTGAACTGGAAAGGCTACATTAGAGAAGAACTAAGGAGAAGGACTTGAGATCATGGTTAGGCAGCCCCAATCAGTTGGGACGCATCGTCAAGATTCACTGGGGCATGCACAGAAAGTCTCCAGTACAGATTTTGATACTTAACACAACACAGCAGGGAAATTATGTATAATTCATGGGAAACCTTATTAGTAAGAGAGAAAGATGCATGTCCTCAGCCAATAAAGAAATCCTTTCACTCCTGAGGCACTGACCCAGAGCAACTCTAGCTGCACAGGGCCACTTTCCTATCATTTCAGCCCCAATGCAGTTAAATGTATTTTACCTCATGCATCTCATCAAGCAGCCTTTAGGGAGATTTGGAAGTTAAAGCATTAGAATCTATTATTTTGAGAGTACAGGGAGTATAGTAAATGTTATTGATGTGGAACATCAGTCTCTAAAATCAAACTTAAAGTTGAAGACAATATGTTACAGTATTTCTACTCACATTAAGTAATTTTCAGAACATTAAAAAAAAAAGTGTCATTGCAAAAAGTGTCTAAATTCAGCAACTGAGAACACAGTTATTCCCATTTGAAAAAAAAATCATTTGTTAACTCAGTCAGCAGTTTACAGATCTACTTGTGCAATCTACTAGCCCTGATCAGACACACAGCTATTTCAACCTGTCATTTTTGGAGTCTCTGGTTAAAATTCAAAGACAAAACCTGTTCCAAGCTTTCAAAATACTCTCTATTAATACTAAAACTAAGTTTATTTTCTATTAAATCTTAACTTGCTTTTAACAACTTGATTTCTTTCTTTATCTGAAGATTGCTTCTATCCCTCCATGTGTCTGCTGTGCAGGCTTGTGGTTTTTAGATTTCTCTGCAGTAACTGAAGAACTGAACTACAGGGCCTACCTGTAAGAAGTGGCATGCATGTCTGCTCTGTATGCCACACACTCCAAGACAGAGGCAATGGAGCTGCTCAAGTGCAGTGCTGGGTCTCATACCAATCACTAGCCCAATCTGAGGTGTACCAAGTATGCTGTGGTTCACACACTGAAGCATAGGATCCCTTGACAAGGTGAACACACCTATGTCTAGTTGAGCTAGATCAGCCTCTTGATTCAGATGGTAGAAGGGCAATATACAAGCTCTAATGCATATTGGCTTTTTTCATCTCAGGAGGGTCTGAGATACAGGAACACTGCATTGATATTTAACAAAGGTTTAAGCATAAACCATACTATTTCTGGGTATTAATGATGTGCTAATAACCTATTTCCTGAGACAAAAGATTCTTGCAGGAAGACTGGAAGATGTTTTATCAGAGACATGGACAATGGCACCTTACTGGTATTTTCAATACTTACATTCCAGGATTTTAACAAAGCTTTAAGTTTTGCTTCGGACAAATTCTGTCAAAGCGGGACAGTGTCATAATAAACAAGGAGACGGGTGGAAGTTATTTTTTGTTTCCTTGTGGAAAGGTGGCTCTGTGTCACCATGTATTGCTCCAATTTCCTGATAAAGACCAGTTTCATTTAATCAGGAAGTGGTGTCCAACAAAAGATGCTACTTTTAATGTGCTAAATTTCCTGTAAGCTGTCTTCATTTTTGCCTCCCTCTACTCCCCCACCCTTTCCTTCCTGTTTGTCCCTTCCTCTTGATTCCTTTTCCTTGCTAGAGGTTATTTCAAGGCACTGGCTCTCAGACTGTCAAGAGCAGTTTACACTGACTCCAAGAAAAGCAAAACCACTTACTACAGTTACCTAACTTTAGCATCACACCTCATTGTGAATGCTCAAGTAGTTTCCTTTTAGGCTCAAATATGAGCTCAAGTAGGCACTTCAAGAGTTTGGATGTTTCTATTAGGCAATATTTTGAGACCCAAGATCATCCAAATTGGTGGGGAGAGCCAGAAATGAAGCTCCCCAGCATCTGAGTTATGCTGAAAGAATTAGGACACAAAAGTCACTTCACTGCCTTAAATATTAGTCACTCCAAGCAGTAAGGGTTTAAATTAATCACATCTCAGAGGAATTAAATCTCTTCCCATTCCTTGGTCATGAACACTTATGTTGTTTCTTTCTTACAACTAAGGAGTCAAGATTCTCAAAACAGGGAGTGACAAATACACAACAGCCAGGTAGCAAAATAATTTTAAAGGGGGGAAGGGGAAGAGGAAAGGAGGGAGAAGCAACATGCACAAGATGACTATAGAAAGAAAAAGAATTAGCAAACTGAGGATAACCTCTGCATCACGATGAAAGTATTGATCATGTACTCCTCTTCATTCTTTGTTTTCTGCAGCTCTTCTGCTAAGATGTCACTCATCGTACACTGCAGCAGGTAGGGCACTTCCACATTGCGGTCTCCATCGAAGACACCATACAATGCTTCCCTGTTGTCGCAGAAGTTATTGGCTGACAGTGCTGCGACACACAACCTAAAGAAACAAAACGTGGTGTGCTGTTTACCAAGCCACTGTTGAAAGCTTCGTACTGTAGGGCTGTTATAAATACTGCCCTATTCTCTTCTCATTGTTCTGACCAAAGTTCCTAGAATCTCCTGCTGTAAGCTTTTTATATAGCTTTTGAAGGGACACTGTATCAAGGAGGGGTAGCAATGACATTTATTTCAGTTGAACTCCAAAGTAGAAAGGGAGCTATGCAGAAGTTTAAAACAGAGAAAACAAACTCCCCTACTCTCTCTCCCCCCCCAACCCCCCTCCCCAACCCCACACACGTCAGGAGTTCAGCACTACCCCAATACTACCTCTTAATGCACTAAGGGAATACCTTTAGATATGGAAGTAGCTCAGACTTCCTGTTCAAGACTGCCGCATCTTTGCTAAGCTTTCCAGTTGCTGAGCTACCCAGAACACCAGCTAACTGCGACAATGATGAGGGATCGTGCCATGTAATGCTGGGTCCAAACTTCAACTGAACAGTTACCAGCAACAATATTCAGTCTATTCATCTGACAAGAAAGAGCAGGCCTCCACCTCCACAGTTACTACACCATTTCTAGACTGCAAACCCACCATGCCCAGCAATGGCATGCTGCTCTGTACAGGCCTTTACGGCAAGCCTGAAGCAATGTAACTACATTTATGCAGCGCTACGGCAGGTTAAATGGCTAGCAAGACTAATTAGTCCACTTGCCCACAGCACTATGCCAAAGCAGCTACACTTTTAAACCAGGAGGCAGCCTGCTTGGAGATGAATGAAGCGTTGAAGAGAACCCCTGTTGGGTATGGTAAATTTATGGTCTAGACAGAGCTCAAGCTATTAAAGCCAAAGAGGTCTGGCCCAAGAGGACCCCTGTCTTGCTTAACTGCTTGCTCCCATACCAGGTTCTCAAGGATATAACATTATGAACACAGGCAGCCAGGGATTCATTGCTGGAGCAGCTGCTGCTCACAGCAGTGATAATACAGATAAGTGCCGCTGAGTGTGTTAGTTCAACTAGATTTCAGACCCCCCATTGATTCTTTTCAATGTTTTTTTTTTTGTGTGCGCTGAGAATAGGAGATGGAAATAGGGCATCATCATTTAAATGATATCTGCTCCTCTCGCCCCTGGAGAAACAGTCACTGCTATGCAATGTGATGATCGGTTTATTAGACCATGCATGTCACCTCGGTGATGTGTACAAGCTTGCATGTGCTTGACTCAAAATCTGGAAAAACCCACACTGGAAGCACAGGAAGATTATAAGGGGGAAAAATTAAGAGACCAAGGAAAGGTACTTTATGGAACCACACACAGTTATTAACATGCCAGGTTCCTGAAATGTTAATTTACAAGGGCTGGTTTAGTCCTTAAAATGGACTGGTCAATAGGATTCACAGTCCGAATTGTACGTTATCCAGAATACTTGCTTTGCTTGATAAACATACTCCAGTTAAAAGGCTGTTCAAAGAGACGGGATCCATTTAAAAAGCCATGGCACTGCCCCTGCCTTTGGGAGACAGGAGACCCAACTGACTTTTCACTTTCACAAAGAAGGGGGATTCTTTGCAAGAGTCCAGGCAGCAGAGTACCTCTTTGCCAATACCAAGTAAGAGCTTACTTGTTCTTAACTCCTGAGGCTTCAGTGTAACCATGGCTCCATACCGCTGGGGCTCCTGAAGCATCACCGGCTGAGGGCTGGTCAATCTTAAAACAGCGGATGTTACTGGAACAAGAATGGAAAGGAAAATTAATAGTTTAAGATGACAGAGAGATTTAGCCAGCAATTGTAAAGGAGTAACAACATTAAGGCAACATTTCATTTACCCAGTCCTCGTGTGTGACTGTTTCAGGAAATGAGATTTCCTCAAAAGGGGGAGGGGGGGGAAGGGAAGGGATTCCTTATGGAGCACTCAAAAGTTTGTTCTCTGCCTACAAACAGGTAAAGGGGAGGGGTGAAAAAAGCAGTCCAGTAAAGTTCTGTTTCATTTTGTTTTGCATAACTGGGCTTCTTTTATTCAAGTATGTTAAACTAGTACCTACATTTAATTTGTCACTAGCTAACAGGTATGGGACAACCCTCTTCCCTCCTGAACTTGTACATTTCTTATAGCCACATACTCTCTGGAATCTTTTTACAGAAAAAAATTCTCTTCTTACAGAACACACACACACACACACATTCTGTAACCTCTTTTCCTGAGTTGAAAAAAAGCTGCCCTGTCACTCTTACATTTAGCTTTTTTTCTGAACTAAAAGGTTTAATAGGGCAGTGTTCTAAAATCTCTTATAAAAAAAATCACTGCAAGCGAAAAACAAGTCTGTATTCAACTTCAGGTCTACACTTGAAAAATTAAGAATTGCCACTCTCCTCCCAACAGCTGTGAAGCACTAGTTTTTCTTTCAGTCACTGGACTTCCAACTGACTACAAGACCAACCAACTTTTGTCTGTATTTCAAACATATGGACCAGTACACAGCCTAATACAGACTTGCAGGGGGCATCCATACCTGTTCATATATCCCTTTTTATACTGCATGTCTATGTTGGGGAGGGGGAGAACAACCATGCCGTCCCCCACTCTCTTGACTGTTTTACTCTAAAAGCAGTTAAGCAAGTTCTCCATATCATATAAAACCCAAAAAATCCAAAAGGCCTGAGACCCTTTCAGGGAAACAATGTATGTATAAAATAATAACGTATAATATAAAACAGACACAAGAAAGGTTCAACTGTTGACTTTAACAATCCATTTTTCTTCTGCCTGTGAAGACTGTGTACACAAAAGTCTCATTAGCATTTCACAGTCTACATGGCCTCAAAACACTTCCTCAGATAAATAAGAGCTGTTGTGTCCAGTTTACAGTTTCATCCTAGGCTAATAAATAAGTCAGGACATGCACTTGCTAGAGCATATCAAAAGTAAACTCCACACAATATAAAAACTCCTGATACTTAAGTATTAGATTGTGGACTTCACAGTCTAAGTATCAAAAAGAAGGCAAACTTCTTAAGTCTATTAATCACCTATTAGCTGGCACCAATCAAGAAACTAAAAGTGATCCATTCAGGAGTAATGCTCACTGTAATTCTGCATAGATTAGCAAAGAACAGTCTTTACAACAGATAGTAAAGTGTTTCAAACTCTGCACTTGTTTTCCAGGAAGTGGGATCTTCAGTCTGAATGATTTCTGAGAACTGAATTGGCCATCTCTTTGACCTCTGCCAAAAGCAGGCCAAAGACCTGACTGGCATTTAAGCAGCAGTACTTAGTGCTGGAGAAATTCCAACTCCCAGACTCAAAAGTTACACAAAAGGAAGAAGAGCACTCATTAAGAATTATTTGCATGTTTGCTGCAAGTTATGAAAGAAATCTCCACATTTCAGAATAGCAATTCTATTAATGAGCAGTTAGCATTACTTCTTAGTTCATAAGTGACACTCAGAAAATAAAGGCCCCGTAGGTCTTTGTCACAACCAGTTCTGAATTCAGAAACTTACTTATACACCAGCCTCAACCAAGAGGGTTAGCTAAGATGGGGGAAGTTATCTTAGTGCCCAGTTTTTCTTTCACCACCCTCTCCCATAGCTGATCTAAATTTGTTGAAATTTATTTTTAAATTCTGTCCGGGGGTGGGGGGGGGGGGGGGAGGGGGAAGGGACACACAACCACCCGGGCAGGGGACAGGGTCCTGCACTCTCCCAGAGTGGTCATACCACACACCTTAGCTCTTACATTTCTTTGGCACCTAACTATCCTTTTTTCACAAGTCGGAGATGATACCTGTTTAGTGGCACTTGTAGGTCACAGTCTGCCCAGACCAGACTGGAATTCAGTGATCCCTACACCAAGCAGATACTAGAAATAACAGACATGGTTTTTAAGTGATTTAATTTTTTATGAAAAAAATCCACATATGCTATATAGAGTGCATACTGAACCTCTGCTGCTTAAAGCATTTAAGTTCAGTATTTTCTATAGCAAAAATGGCCAAAGAGTAAGGTATCTGAGAGAAGCCAACAGGGATCTCTCAGCACCTTTACCAAAGTAGCATATGGGAAGAGACAGACAGACATAGAAGGAACTATTTGTTGGTTCTTCCCTCAAGCAGACTTACTACTAAAAACCTTTGCAGTAATTGTAACACAGATGGCTCCAGGAAGGCAAGGCAACACCTGAAGGCAGCTCAAATGCTGTCACATATATTTGTGCAAACCATTCACAAGCGGAGAATGCTGTGCCAAGCTTTCCAGGCACCAATGGTGATTTTCTCCTCTCAACCTAAACACATTACAATTAAATACTTCTAACACTGAGGGCAACTGTTTCAAATTTAGAACTGATAAAACTCACCCACGAAAAGATGGATAGCAAGCCTCTATAAATTCTCTCTGGTAAATGAAGAACCAGGAGGTTAAGGGAGAGCAGCGCACTCAGTAACTGCAGTAGAGGACAGAGTCAGGACACCTGAGTTCTGTTCCTGGTTTCACAACAGCCCAATGATGAACAGCATCTGGTACAAGTGGACTTTCAGCATTAGGTATACAGTTTAAAAGCTAAATCTGTACTGTAAATCTCTATTTTCCATTATATAGAGAGAGGCATAATTGAATTACTAATCTCCTGACTGAAATTATCTATAGAACAAAGAAATACTAAGAGCTGACTTTTGAAAGCGCCTTTACCTGTAATTTGGTGCCTCTGAAAATAGTCTAAGGCAGGGGTAGGAAATTATTTCAGCTGCAGGGCTGCTTACCGAGTTTTGGCCTATTGAGGGCCGCAACTGCAGCCCCGTGCCTTCACAGGTGCCCCACCCCCTCGCCACCATTTTGGGACCAGATGTCCCGCCCTCTAATCCCTGACCATTGCCAGAAAAAGTCCCTCCCTTTGCCCCTGGAAGTACTACTTTCAGCAAGGGGGTTTGGCATCTCAGCAGCAGAAAAATACCAAATTCTATTCTAAAAAAATCAAACATCTACTACAACATTCATTAATTTGATTTCAAAAAATATTTTTGTCCTGATTTACATGAGTTTGCATAGTGTACATAGAGGTGATTGAACAATAGCTTAAAATGAAGTCTTACTCTCATATATTGTGAGGGGGTGGGGAGCATGAAGGGTGGGTATAGGTTTGTGGGGGGTTGTGGGTATGTGAGAGAGGGTGTTGGCTGGGGAGGGCTGTGGCATGTGTGGAGGGGGAGGGCAGCTGGAGTGCACGCGCATGTGCGTGTGTGTATGGCAGTCTCTCTCCTCTGCTGCTCCTGGCCCCAGGGCACTGGCCATAGGCCCTGTGCTCCCCACTTGCTGCCACTCCCTGCCCCTCTCCTCTCCCATGTCTGCCACCACTGCCTTTCTCCTGCTGCTTCCCCTCCTCCCCCACCCAGCACCACATCCCAGCTGCACAGCCAAAACCACAGGATACAGCAGCAGCTGGGTGCCAGCTGAGAATCAGTCCAGCGATGCAGCCAGGAAACAAGTGGTGCTGAAGCAGCCAGCAGTGGGGTGGGGAGAAGTGAGAGTGGTGGACAGGAAAGCAGGGAAATGGCAGCAGCAGGCAGGGGGGCAAGTGGTACCGAATGAGCATGTGGGAGTGCAGTGACAGCTGGGTGGCAGCATGAGGCCAGCGCTGGTGGGGGCCCAGAGCAGGGCAGCAGGAGGGCAGGGCCCAGGCTGGCAGGGGCTCTATGGAGTCAGGCTAGCTTCCCCCTCTCCCTGCTGGCACGGCACAGCCCAGCCCCACAGAGGCCTTGCCAGCCTGGACCCCACGCTCCTTCTGCCCCACTCTGGGCCCCTGCCAGCCATGGCCCTGGGGCATGCCCCTCACTCCCACTGTGCTTCCACATGCAAACTCACTGCCACTTGCCCCCTCCCCTCTCGCTGCCTGCTGCTACCATTTCCCTGCCCTGGCACCATGTGGTTCCCAGCTGCATCGCCAGATTGCAGGACTCAGCAGGAGCCAGCCTGACCCAACCCTGAGGACTGGGACAATCACCCATGGTCCCCTGCTTCCCTTCCCCTCCCCATGTTCTTATCTGAATTTCCCACTTGGGCAGAGGGAGGTAGGAACAGCCCCAGGGTCCCAGGCTGGGGTGGGGCCAGGCAGGCCTTGCTGCTGCAGCTGCTGGGTCCTGCCACCAGCTCCCCCTGGGTCCTACTGCTGCTGGTGCCAGTCATCTTTGACATGCAGCCAGGGGCAAATAAATATAAATTTTCTAAATTTTTTAGGGGCCCCGCATACCGGATAGGAATGGCCTGGCAGGCCAGATCCAGCCCACGGGCTGTATTTTGCCCATCCCAGTCTAAGGTGAACCTCCCTACTAACTGCCTAACTTGTTATACCATACTGACATTTACTTTCAGTGTCAAAATGTTCCTCTTTTAGGCTTTCATGTAACCTAGGTTACTCATCTTGTGTCTCTCTTCTTTTTTTAATGCAATAAACTAGCAAGATTTAAGTTCCAAAGCAGATTTACTGTGGGCACACCTCATGTGTGAAATTTAATCATGTACTATCTAGTCTCAATTGTTTAAGCAAGTTACATAAACAAACTGTTTAACCCTATTTAAAAAAGCTAAGCTGTTCTCAAAATCATGTTAAATATTTAAAAGCCAAGTAGTTATGCCAAGCTAAAACAGTACCGAAGAAAGAGTCTGGTAGGGAGTCTCAAGGCTGATACTGGCAACTCTGACCTACTGAAAATCTGAAGATCTTGGAGGCAGAATACCTAACCCAGATAGGATAAACCCAGGACACTGCAGAAGGAACCTATTAGAGGCTCAAAATAAATTCTTTATCAATGCAGGGACCTAATTACTATTTGAAGTAGTACTTAAAATAAGCCAGCTGCTTTCTCAGTACTTAGCGGATGGCCTCTGCTCAAGAGGCTCATAACTGAACACAGAGACAAGAACATGGGGGACAGATATGTGGATTTCTATATTAAGTTACTAGCTTCACTGCCAGCTGTATAGCAAGAGTGGCTCTTCAAAAAGTAACTACGTATGGACTGGTTGGTTATTTTGAAAATGCACACCTTCTAATCTGTGGACAAGGGAGGGAAACCCAGGGGTGATGCATAGGGGGTTCACGCGGGTGCATGTGCACCCCCTGAGTGTGGTGGTGCACGCCCTACAAAAAGGCACCATCAACATTGTCAATGGCGCCTGCGGGCAGTCACTGCTTGCTGCTACTCTGCCAACAGCATCTGCGGGTGGTCCGTGATCCCTGCTGGCCACCGCCAATGCTGCCGGCAGCATCTGTGGGTGGCCGCCAACTCTTGGATGGTGCTCACCACCATCCCTCCCTGCCGCCAACAGCACTGGCAGCATCTGCAGGAGCTCCCCCACTTACTGCCGCCGTGCTCCCGCCGCCACTGGGGACACCTGGTGTTCATTGGGAAACTGAACAGACTCAAGTTACTTGAATCTTGGAAAAGGAAAACTCAGTGCACACTGGGGTGGATGTTGGGTCATGGGTAAAAAGTTAACTCAAATGAGCCCAGCAGTAGCCATAACTACTATGACCAGCAATGATACCTGGCAAGAACTGCATTTATTGTAGGTGGGTAAAACTAAGAGAAGAATTAAACCTTGTGAATTAGTAAAATTTTTGCTCATGACTAGGGATGTACTGAGATTGAGGAGGTAGGTGGCCAATTTTGTGGGCTGATCATGGTGCCAGGATTAGCATATGTCTGGGTTTTCCCCAGACATGTCCTCTTTTCGAGTCCTCTGAACTCCATCTGGGCAGGTTTTTCAAATCTGATCAAATATCTGGGTTTTTGCTTTGCTCCACTGGTGGGAGCAGGGGGAGGGACGACTGTAGGCAGGCAGCACCATGTCTGTCTGTGCGTGCCCCAGGAGCTACAGACAGGTAAGTCTGGGATGGGGGCCTGGGGGTGTTGCCTGCCCCTCCAGCAGGGGAAGGGGGTGACCTTTTGAGGGCAGCAGGGAACTCCACGGCCAGGCTGTCAGCACAGGGGTCAGTGTCCTTGCTTGCATGGGCAGAGCAACCAGGAGATGCTGCCTGGGGCGGGGGCAGAGGGGGACCATGGCCAGGCTTCCTGGCACAGCATAGCAGCCCCAGCCAGGGCAGGGGGGTGCCATAAGTCACTGTGCTCTGGCCCAGCCAGGATGGGGGCAGTTGGCAGGGCAGGGGGTTGCAGGTCAAGAGTGAGGGGCATCAGCATGGCCCAGGGTGCCGGGTACTGTGGTTTGGGAGTGAGGGGCACTGGCAGGGCTGGGGTGGGGGGCAGGCTATGGCTTAGGAGTAAGGGGCAACAGAATGGGCAGAGGCAGGGTGCCAGAATATCACTGCCCCCCTCCCCTCCCAAAACTTTTTTTTTTTTTGGAACTAAAAATATGATAACCCTAAAATGGGGCCACCTACCATTTTCATGGGCTTATTACAGCAGCACACCCCCCCCCCCCTGGTTGTGGGGGCCTGGGGCCCCGCCTCTCACCACTGATTGGCTGAGAGAGCTGTCCATCATGCAGCCCAACCCCTTGCTGGTGATTGGCAGAGAAGCCTGCCTGTTGTGTGGCCCCACCCCTTGCCGCCAATTGGTGGAGGGGCGGGGTCGCACAACAGGCAGCTCACAGCCAATCAGCAGTGAGGGGAGGGATAAACAGCTGCCACCACCTTGGCTGCTGCCCTTCCCACTGGTGGCTCCTCCCCTCCATCCCCCCCAACTCCCTCACCCTTGCAAATTTCAAACAATGCCCAATTCTGCAGTTTCTGCAAAATCGTGAATTGAGGAGGTCCCTACTCATGACACTAAGAAAGCGCTACAGACATGCAAGTCTCTCTGTACAGGGGTCTTGTCATACATGCATCGAGAATCATTCTGGAGACCAAACAGAAAAGTCACTTACTTCAGCATCTCTAGGGTTTTGTGATCCAGAGCTAGTCTGGGGTTTCCTGTCAAGTCAAGTTCCTGTAGCTTTGGAGGCAGGTTTTCAGGTAATGTAATTTCACTCAGTTCATTGCAGCTTAGGTCCACACACTGCAGAAAGAAATAGAGGCAGTAAGAGAACACTGAAAGCATTCGACTCTCTTGTGAAGTCCAGTAACTTTTTTATTAACCATAAGCAGTGCACGTGCTTACACAAAACAAGGGCTGAGAACCTACACCCTAACACTACTCCTTCATAGAAAAACCAGCCTTCGCTAAATGCAATATAAATATGCCTATAAAGTCTTCTGAGACATCCCAGCACAGCTGAAAATAGACTTGATTTGCTCCCACTATTTGTAGCTTCAATGCCTGATGCAAAATAGGCCAGGGTTTACTGCTGTCCATATCCCAGTGCAAGTACCCTGCCAAAGTCTCTTGAACAGAGAACATATTATGCCACTTTATTAAACGATACATCTATTTCCAAGCCAAGCCTGTTTTTAAAATGATCAAAAGGATGACTTCAAAACAAGTGTTAATAACTTAGTGGATGAAGGAAATACAGATACAATATATCTGGACTTCTGTAACTCTGCCATAAGAAATCTAGCTTAAAGTTAGTTCAAACTGGTTTGGATATGTGAGCACTTTCACAAAGAATGAAAACTGTTTGAAGCATACTAATCACATGCTATAAATGAAAAAAAATACGTTGCACTGGTAGCATGGAGAAAGCTTTCATCAGATAGCAGTTTAAACCTGGTATTATTACTAATAGTCTTGGAGTGGGCGATAGTATAGTTATAATGGCTGTTCTATATGAAGCATCAGACACTAATGAAGACAGGAAAAATGTAAATAACCAATAACCACCCAATAATGCACTAGTGTCATGACAGTAGTCATTCAAAATATACTCAGGAAAAATACAAGTCAACGCATTTCGGAGAGATAAGACAAAACATGGGAGTGGATTACTTGGTAAATAGTAAACCCAAAGGAAATTAGATAGGGCAATGCTATATTATGGCAAAAACCCAAAATGCAGTTTGAGCTGCATACTGAGAAGCAAGGTGGCAGACCTAGGAAGAGACCGATCATTTATGAGAAAACACAGCATCTGTTCTAAAAGCCTCCATTTAGCTATGTGTCAAACCACAATAAACAGAGTTAGCAGACAAATGATAGATGTTTTAAGGCAACATGAAGGTAAGATGGCATGCACAATTTTAGGTAGATGATTAAATGCAAATTTATAACCTCTATTTTCAATTAAACAAAAGCAAAGAGGAAGAGGGATAAAGGGAACCTTCCTAAAGAGTGCACATCAGTTGTCTGTCAAAGAGTCTCCAAGAGTAGAAGCAAGAACCCATGAATAAATTAAAAATGCACATGAGGAAAAAAAAAGGATAATACACTGTAAAGGCTATATTAGAAGAGGAATGGATTAAAGGGTGAGAGGGCAAGCCCTAGGAGTTCTTGAATCCAATGTGAATTTACACATCTCAAACAGAAGTTCTGGTTCATCTAATATTTCCAAAACCCTGACCTACAGACAGGTTAACTCCCAAGTCAAAAAACTCAGAAATAAAATTCACACCCCGCTGAGCTCATTTAAGCCCTGGGGGAGCAAACCAGATTTTGGATCCTTCATTTGAAGAATGAATATTTAAAATTTCTGCTCTCTCTGCCTATGGTACTCAGAATTCACCCAAGTCACTGTTGCTTTCTTTCCAAATGGAAACCACAGATCTCTGGGTATCATCCTTCCCAATTTTCCAACAGACTACAATTTTTTCAAGACCTCTTCAACAAGTGAATGAGGTGAGGGAGAGGATGGGGGAAAGGAGGAAAAAAATGCTTAAGTAAAGGAGTAGTGAAGCAATACAATAACCTGGGTCCAGCTGGTCATAACGCTCCTTGACATTCTAGCACATATATAATGCAACAGTACGTTGTCACAGGAACACTAATCCCCTCGCACCAAAGAGAACAACATTTGTGTCATCAGCTTTGGTTAGGATGATTTTTTTTTTTTTTTTAAGTTCTCTATATTCCTTATCCTGAGAGATACTGAGGAGTTTTTATCTTACTCATGGTCCCTTCAGGAATGGGAATTTTAGTCTAACTGATCAGACTGCAGATCTGAATTTCCTGATGCATCATTTCAATGCAAGACATCCCAACCCAGTCCATGCAACACCATTTATAATTCTGACTGCACGGATTTATATTCTAAATCAGGAAGTGCCAAAAGAAAAATGGTTGGATACTAAAAGTATTTGTTCCAGGGTGTAAAACCGTAATGTTTTGTCTTTGGCTCACTACAGTATCTCCAATTAGTGTTGGAGTTGGGTAAGTTACTTTGCTTTTGTAACTCTGAGAACCAAGTCAAGTTAAAAGCCTGTTCTTCAAGAAATATTTATATCTTTAATCTTAAACTTAAAGGAAGTGTGGATAAAAACAAAGTACTGTTCAGAGGCTGTAACAACCAGCCTCCATGCAGTTTTCAAGTAGCAAACTAGCAAGACAAACTGTTGGTATTCCAAAGGCAACCACAAAAATCAAGCAAGTCAACCACAACAGCTATTTCAAGAGATATCCCGTAACTACAGCTGAAGAACAGAACCCAGAACACATTCCAAGAGCCCAAGAGAACAAAACCAGACCCCATTCCAAAAGGGCAAGCCAGGATAGCTGAACTCTGCTCAAGTATGTGGGAATACATGCAATTTTGTTTGATCCAGGAAGCAGGATATACCTTGAGAGAGTTCTATTTTCACAGGGACATATTTTTGAAGTTGACAGATTTGGAGTCAGATAACAAGATGCCAAGGAAAGTCCACTGGTGTGTGAAATGGGCATGAAAATCCATGTAGGGAGCACAAGGCCATAAGTGGGGGTGGGGAAGCAGGGATTACTGTAAACGGCACATAGGTAATACTTGGCACTCATTTCCAAACCACATGCAGCACTTTTCTCCACCATAATTAAAAAGAAACTTGTTCTGTTGAGGTGGGCTTATCGAACAGACTGCACTCCTTGCTGATGTTCAACGGGGACCGTCTCCTGTCCTCGGAAGGCAAACCAACAAAAAACTCAACCCTCCAAAAGTTATGCCTATGCTAAATGTACTGCAACTTTCTTTGAACTGCTTTAGCGTATTGAAGGAATCCAGTAATATTGGACAAAAAAACTGGGGGGCAAGGGGAGGACATAGGAGAATTAAAATATTACAGGACAGATTGGAGAAGATGGAGCAGAAGGCTGTGTTCACTATAGCACACTCCCCTCCAGACCATGGAAAGAACTAAGATTCCTGGGTATCACGATCTGTCAGCTGTTGGCAGACATTGAGGAAACCTACTGGCAAAGCATACATCTCATCTCTCTCTAAGGCTGGTCCACAAAAAAGGATGACAATGGACTACTGCTATCAGTTACTCAATTAGCTCAAATGGCAGAGGTCTGTGTAGTGGATCTAATGGTTCTGACCCTGTCAATGAGCCATGTGGGTGTCAATGTCCCACCATGTGATGAAATATGGGGGGTTTAATTTGTCTTTTTTTTTGGTTAAGTCTAGGAAATTACATACAAAATCCAACTCTATTAAGAGCATTAACACTGCAAAGTCCTGCACCTTAAAAATACTAAAATTAAGGCTCCCTTCCACATACGTTTCAAAACAGTCTTAGGATTGCACATTTTATTTTTTCCCCACAGAACCCCCTACCTTACCTAAATAAGCACCTATGCAATATTTTGTTGTTTCCCCCATTTTCCTTAGTGTGACCCCTGCTCAATTACTGCATGTAATTTCAAACTCTACTTCAAAGATGGAATCTTTCTAAACGGGCTCTTCTCCATTCTCGATCTTATAAATGTCTGTGCAATTTAAGCATTCATTAATACATTACATGACTCTCCTATGAGGTGAAGTGGTATTATGCACATTTTATAATAGGGAAGAGAAAGAGATGAAAATGTCAAGTTTCCAATAACTTTCAGTGTCCAATTTCCAGAACCTAGCAGCTGATTTTCCCCAAGTACTGTAACAGTACACACTAGACATTTTATTTTCATAAAGTCACACTACACACAAAATTAAACTTGTTTAAAATTCTGAAAATTAAAGTGAAAACTGTATTAATTACCTATATTATCTTTCCTTACCAAGTGGTATTAGAGAAGAAACAAAAAATATTCCATTTCCAATTACCAGATCCAGCTACCTAAACACCAAGTAAAAAACAAAAACCTATTTACTGTTACCTCATGTAAGAGGGACTCCTGAAATATATTTAAAATGTTTTTTTAACCTCACTGCCATTATTTCATACTTCTAGATTACAGGGTCACTGACAGTGTGGGATACACATGCATACAGTGGGAGTTACAGCGGACAACAAGCTGAATATGAGCCAGCAGCGTGCCCTTGTTCCCAACAAAGCTAGCGGTATACTGGGCTGTGTTGGTAGGAGTGTTCGCAGCAGACCGAGGGAAGAGATTCTTCTCCTTTGTTCGACATTGGTGAGGCCACATCTGGAATACGGTGTCCAGTTTTGGGCCCCTTCACTACAGACAGGATGTGGACAAATTGGAGAAAATCCAGCAAAGGGCAACGAAAATGGTTAGGGGGCTGGGGGACATGACTTGTGAGGAAAGGGTGAGGGAGCTGGGCTTATTTAGTCTGGAGAAGAGAAGACTGAGGGGGGATTTAATAGCAGCCTTCAACTACCTGAAGTGGGGTTCTAAAGAGAATGGAGTTAGTGATGCCAGATGACAGAACAAGGAGCAATGGTCTCGAGTTGCAGCACAGGAAGTTTAGGGTAGATATTAGGAAAAACTTTCTAATGAGAAGGGTAGTAAAACACTAGAACAGGCTACCTAGAGAAGTTGTGGAATCTCCATCCACTGACATTTTTAAGACCCAGGTAGACAAAGCCTTGACTGGGAACGGTCCTCCATTGAGCAGGGGGTTGAATTACATGACCTCCTGAGGTCCCTTTCAACCTGAATTTTTCTAGGATTGTATACTAGCCGGTATATGCATTTCTGTGACTTTAACACAATAGAACGGAGTGCCTCATTTCACCTAAATCTTTAGAAAAAAAAATTATAAAACTTGTTCAACTGCTTTTCAAAAGCTCTAGATTTACTGACCATTCTCCAGACAAAACCTTCCCATAAAGACCAAGAACTGACACAGCAGTCAACTGTAGTGCAAACTTCAAACCAGCACACCTCAACCCTGACCTGGAGGGAGGCTCTTTTATAATGGGCAATCCTGTCTCTGGGCCTCCAGTCTACAGCACTCAAATGAGAGGCTTGTCATTGAGGCAGATGTGAACTCATTTTATGCAAGCCAAGCAGATCAAATTACCACTTGGTCTTTTGTCTCATGCCCTTATTGCAGTCTCAGAGCAATCTATCCTCCTATTTTAAGTTTCTAAAACTAAAAGATGGATTCAATGCAAGAACCACCTCCTTGTCCATTTTGTATGTATAGGCAAGTGGAAAGTGTTGTCCGACTCCTGGAAAGTGG
This sequence comes from Alligator sinensis, assembly GCF_000455745.1. Classification (NCBI taxonomy): domain Eukaryota; kingdom Metazoa; phylum Chordata; order Crocodylia; family Alligatoridae; genus Alligator; species Alligator sinensis. The sequence goes on along the minus strand of NW_005842620.1, from coordinate 786,048 downwards.
TCCCTTTTTTCTTACTAACTTGTTTTCATAGATAGCATCTGAAGAAGTAAGATGTTGGTTACAAAATGTATGGTTCTCTAAACTAGTCAGTTTATAAAAAAGTGCCACTCTGATCTGCTTCTACCCTTTTCTCTCTTCTCAGAGTGAAAACCAACAATGAGGGAGGAGGGGGAAGAAATACACCCCGCTTTCTATAACCATATTTATATTATTATTTTTTTAAGTGTACAGGAGGGTATACTTTTTGTCAGATGTTTATATGTAGAGAGAGAGTTGGCCTTCCTCCACCCCAACCCTTCCTTTAAGAAAATGCCTTTTAACTTTAATAAAATCTTAATGGTCTTCAATTTCCTCTGACCATTGTTCCAAAGAGGGAGGAGTATACAAAAATCCACAAGTTTGTTTTAGATTTCCTAGCTAAAACTGGCTCAAGCAGCTCATCCTTAGATGTGCTCAAACAGCAAGAGCAGCAACTTGAATAACACTGTTTAGTGTGACCAGATAGACTGAAAAATACAGAAGGGTTCAGGTCTTGAAATTCTTCATAGCTCCTGTAGACCAAAAGGCTGTTTAAGATTATTGGTCCTATAGGAAGGCAATCTGCTCTCAACATTTATTTTTTAGGATTAATTAAGCTAATTTTTCTGTGCCCAGGCAACCCATGTACAATTTCCACCCCCTACTTTTGATTGGCTGAATTGGTGCAGAGCCTGCTCTAGTTCTGTACTACAGCCTGGGAAAAATGCAGCAATCTGGTTCATGCATGACACCACATTTAGACATAGAAGAGCTGCCCCCCCCCAGCAAAACCTGCCTAAGGAAACTCAGATTTACATTTCTTAAGAAAAATACACAAAATTAAATTGTACATTCCCAAACAGCACATTACTACTGTAATTAGAAAACAGCTACTGCTTAAGTAGCCACATCCTGCTATTTCTGGAATTCCATCAGTGATCTTCAGGCCTTGTGCAGCCTGTAACATTTAACAGGATTTTTTAGTCAGTAAATGGTAAACAGTTGGCTCAACTCATTGGTCCTTTCCACACAGGGTTAACTACCAAGGTTACAAGAATGAACTGTTCTCATGAAGCCACTGCCAGAGGTCCTGGCTTCCATGCAGTACTGTACAGGAAGACAATTAAAACCACATTCTGCAGAGCAGATGGGACTTGGTAAAAATGAGAGTGCAGCCAGATTAGCAGTTTGTTGAGATGTGAGGCTTCACAGATCTTAAGGGTGTTTTGTATTAACACTGCTTTGCCAATGAGATGGCAACAGTTACCTATACATTTTGAGTCTGGATAATCCTGTAGGAGTTGCATAGCAGGGTGAACTGGACACACAAACATAGTTGTCACAAACGCATGTTGCAGAGTACACAGACACATCTCAACTCAGATACAAATGCAAGTGCATTGTTTTACGTAGACAGCCTCATTCTTAAGCACCATACCAGGTCAAACCACAGGTCCTTCTAACCCAGTACCCTGTCTTTCTCTGTGGCAGAGTGGATAACAAGGAGAAGAGCATTACATAGAGTAAATTCAGAATGATCCACCCGCTGTTGCTCTCCACTTATAGCCTCCATTTTCTAACAACACCATTTCTAGCCACCAAATAAAAAGTTTTGAAAGCAATTTACAAAGTCCATTCCTTACCTTTATTTCAGGAAGCTGCATGACTTCTGGGAAAACTTCGATGCAGTTGGAGTGAGCAGTCACTGTATGCATACGCCGACAGTTCATGATGGTTGTTGGAATGGCTTTCAGTTTGTTCCCACTAATATCTATTTCCTCCAACTCCTCAAGCTTGGCCATTTTACTAATGAAATAAAATAAAAGGAGGAATTTTAAAATGTGCCCTGAATTTATTTATTTTTAAACAGTAATGGTCTCACAATGGTTTTCATTTGTTATAATTTTAGTTCCATGCCCTTATTGCAGGTCAATGCCTGCCATCTCTCCACACACAGTATGCTGAAACGGTGACAGCACAAGGTCAGGCTCATTCAGCGAATTTTGCTTGGCTTTTTTTTTTTTTTTTTTTTTTACTTCTATGTTAGTCTTTATTTTCTTATGTTTATTTTCCTTTTTTATCTCATGCTTTTGCTCTTTATTATTTTAATCCTAGTTTCTTTTCCTCACATCAAGTATTCCCCCCCCCCCCCCCCCCTTTTTCTTCTTTCTTTTTTTTTTTTTTTAAATAGTGCACTGATACATGGGTCCCATATCAGATCGGCACTGATATAGGGGAAATTGACAGCATCGGAAATCGGCTTTTTTGCCTGATGTGGCAGATAATGTCGCCGATAAATGCCACATGCATGTGCACAGCTGCAGCATGCATGGGGCCAGGAGTGCAGCCCTGGTGGCTTGGAGAGCAGCATTGGCTGGTAAGTCTGGTGTGGGGGAAGGAAGGGGCATGGGGGGGTAGATAGAGGCCCCCCATGGTGAGGAAGGGAGCAGGGCTGAGGCTTGGATAGGGACAGATGCTGCTCAGTTGAATACTTTATTAACCAGAATTTAATAGATCTGCATGGGGCAGTGTGGGCTGCTGCTGTGGGCTGGGGCTGCGCCAGGCTCTTCCTGGCGGGGGGCCTGGGCCAGGCTGCACTTGGGGCATGTGGCAGCACCAGCACTGGGAGGGGGGCTATGGTGAATTTTGGGGTGGCTGCAGTCCCCCCTCAACCCTCTTCCAGTGCTGCCGCTTGCCCTGAGCGCAGTCCAGGCCAGCTCCTGCTGGGAAGAGCTTGGTGTAACCCGCAACCCCAGCCCATAGCAGCAGCCTGCACCGCAGGCACGTGCCCCCCATGCCTCTCCCAGGGTGCATGTAGGGCACGAGCCGTCCCCTGTCCCCCTGACGACCCTCTTGCGGCCCCATCCCATGCCCCGCCCCAGCTGAGCAGCACCTGCCCTAGATGTAGTCCCACTCCCTCCCTCACCGTGGGGTCCTCAATATGCACTCCGCCATGCCCTTTCCCTCCTCCCGCCTCTTTCCATACACCAATCCTACCAGCCCGAGGCTGGTGTCCAAGCTGCCCAGCTGCATATCAGAATCAGATCAGTATCAGCCAATATGGCTCCTTAAAAACTGGCCATCAGTACTGGCCCAAAAAAATCTCTATTGGTACACCTCCACACTTTTTCCTAGCATCTCATTTCTATTTTCTCCCTCTAGAGTGTTTGTTCCCTCAGTAAAGCCCAGCCTGGTTGCAGTGGTGATGCGTAGGGAGTGCACGTGCGCCCCATCAGGCCATGCTCCCTGTTTAGGCAATGGGCAGGCAGAAGTGCCAGTGCCCACCCTGCAAGTGCTGGCCGGGGAGCAGGGCTGCCAGCAAAAGCAGCTGTGGGACTTCCAGAGGTGGTACAGCTGCTTTTTTGGTGAGAGAGATCGGTCATGGGGGGTTCTTCCCCCCCCCCATAAGAATGATCAACTGCTGTGCCGCCCCTGACTCAAGAGGCACCAGTTGCCCATGCCTGGTTGGAATGAGAAAGATGGATGTCTTCTGATAAATCTAGTGATATCCCCTTCCCTGAGGTTTCACTCCATCAGCCTTAAGGCTTGTCTGCATTTGAAAACGATTCAGGATTAAATTAGGGTGTTAATTTCAAGCACAACAGCTACCTGGAAAGAACTCACTGTATAAGCCATTCATATTCCAGAATAAGAGTACCTTTTCCTAGTTTAGCTGAATCCAAGATAGAAAAAGGCACTCTTATTCTGGAGTATGCATGCCCAAATAGGGAGACTGTTCCAGAAGAGCTATTCTGGGCAATCCCTATATACATATATACCCTTCTTATGCAAGTGTAAATCAGGCATGTTACAGTCTCTGTGCAGAAGTGAGAGCTTTGACTTTTATATTTAAATTCTCAGACTATAATGGTGCTGTAATAAATGGAGCTGGAGTATTGCACTGAATCTCCTTGGCTTTAAAAAGCAGGAAACAAAACTATATTTGCAATTTAAGATGCATAATACTTTGTTCCTTTGTACCACTGGAGAGCATAAAGTTGCACACAAACACTGAAATGCCAATTACTGAATCCACAATTTCAAAGCAACCACTCCACAGAATCCGTGCTGACCAATTTCTGAACAGCAAAACAAAGCTGTAAAATCAGTAAGAAGTTAGTCTACCTTGCTGGAAAGCTCTGAAGGTGGTTGTAGGCCATGTGCAGAATCTTCAGGTGTGGATGGCCTGTTAACAAGGGCACACATTTATCTGTGAGGTTGTTATTGGTCAAATACAGCTCCTGCAAGATGCTGTGGGTCTCTTCAGAAAGAGTGGCTGGGGGAAGCATTTCCAGCTTGTTGGCAGAGGCATTCAGGAACCTCAGGCTGCAAAACAAGGTTGTATGTAAATGTTAAGAGTTACAATACTGTTTGTTTGTCTTCACCTACAATAAAATACCTGCTTATTGAAACCTTAAAGTGTTCCAATCAGGAGCAGTAAGCTGCTGAAAACAGTGAGAAACTCAGTCTAGTTTTATGCATGCAAAATTTCAAATTTGCTTAACTTGTTAAACTAAGTAGCAGCCGATCCTTCCAGTTGACAGTTGCTAGATGAAAATTTAATATCCTCAACCCTACTATGCATGGGAATAGCAGATGACAGCAATAATATTGAAGTACAGAATTTCAAAAGGGATCAGCATTACATCAGTTCCATATTGAGAACTTGTTTCTTTGTTGAGGCAATTTATCAGTAAGGTGCCACAAAACTGCATAGCTGCCTTTCAAGAAACTAGGAGGAGCATGGGTAAAGCAGCATTTCTCAGCACTCTGGAGCACAGGATGTATTTAATACACAGTACTGAAAAGCATTAAAGGAACTATCTGCACAGCATGGGAAAGCAGTTAGTGAGCATATAAAAGACTAGAGATGTACCATACAGGCAGGAAGGACTGGATGATTTAGGAGGCAGGTAGTTCTTCACCTCTAGGTCACAGTTTAAGAAAAGTCCAACACCCTCACAGAGGGAAAAAGTGGTTACTATTTCATACTTGGCTGATGGTCTATGTGCATGAGATGAAAACCTTAGTCTATTTTTTTCATTGATTTCTCTGCCCATCCCCCGTAGTAGGCAACTGTTGATCCTTCTGGACCATGGTGTATGCGTGAGTCACCCAGACCTTTGACATTTATACCTATGCAGGAGTATGGAGAAGTGGAGGCTGCCCAGACTCCATCCCCGACTTTAGACCACTGAGACAGAATCCAAAGGCAGAACTGAGTCTAGATGTTGGGTGGCTCGATGGCTGTAGTTGTATGCATGTCAGGGAATTGACTCTCTCCCTACCGCATGACAGACAGACTCTAACACTGTACCCTTATGGGATATGTATCCTTGTTATAGTGTTTTCTATAGCCCCAGCAGGAAGGGCCAAATCAGAAAAAATGGATTTATTCTTCTTCCCTCAAGAAGGCTCTCCCAGGACTGAAGTAACGTATAGCAATAGCAGTGGGGAGAAGGTTACCGGTACAGCAGAGGCAGTACAGAGTCTTACTGCTAATACTGATAAAGCTTGCTCTGATTGACCAACTATGTGGAGATTTTACGCCAAACTCTGAAGGCTTCATAATGAATGAAAAAATAGATTTCAATACAATTCACAGACGCAACTTGTTGAAACTTGCCTGCTGCAAATAAGGGTCTTCATGCTACAAACAAGCAATATATAAATGCTGAAGATATTAAAAATAAAAAATATACTCTTTCATGCAAAGAAAATGTTCCAGGAATTCTAAAGAACTGAAAGTAGGATGGCACTAATTTATCCATGAAGATTCTAGAGGAATTCACTCAGAGAAATGCAGCTTAATCATCAAGCTCTTTCATTAGTCACAAGAGCTAGAAGACTTCATGGAAATAAGCTGCCACTGCAAATTTTATTTTATAAAAGCCACTTAGTTGACCTCCACTTTAGCTAACAAAAATACATTATATGCCCATTCAAAAATGGATGACAAAGCACAAGGCACACTTAACCAATTTTCTAGTATTCTAGAAGTATACATACCAGATGTTGGGTGGTATAAGTATACATACCTAAGGCTGAACTAGAACAGAGAGCTAATACAACAATACACAATAATATTTTGGCAATGTCATCCTTACAAGCATTTTTTTTCTCCACTGTAAAAGTAGACACAATGACTAAAGGTGCTGGAGCTACAAATAATAATTATTTTTTTTTACTTTAACCTTTATCATGCCTGCAAATCAGCATTATCCAAATGGGTTTGACCTACAAAGTCTTAAATGATTTAGCATCTTTCTACTGCAGAAGCCCCTGCCTTTTTGTGCACACTTGCAGTCAACATAGGGGTTAACTATATACAGGCAACTTAATGTCCCCAAATTAAGCTATTTAAACACAGCAAGAGTCTGCAGTAGAAGAGCTAGTCAAAAAAAGCTGGAAAAAAAAAAATCAATAAAAAAGAAAACACCATCCTTGTTTCAATAGTGCTGCAAAATATAGTTTATATTAAAACATTTAAAATGTAGATGCCAACTGAACTGTAAACACTGGAGTCAAAACAAAACTTCTCAATATTACTGAAATAAAACAATAAACTGTAAAATAAAAATAACCCCCACTCCTCTACCTAAGATACAGGTATTCCCACCTCCCCTGTGCCTGTAGTTAAACCTCATGCAGGCCTCTAAACAGTTCTGATGGACAAAAACACAGGTATGAAAATCCCCATATTTCCAGGTGGAAAACTGTTCTGTCAGATTTGTCAGCCACCATTTTATGGCAAAACCAGGCATAAAAGATCTGTGATTCTGACTCCATGACCTCTGCTTTGACCATGAGCAAGATGGATATCATCTATGCCAGTGATTCTCAGTTAGGGTGCCACGAGACTGCTATTAGGTAGGGCTGTGCGAAACAGCAGTATTCCACTTTGACATCCATTTCAACAGAACAGTGTTTCGTTTCAAGGCTGTTTCAAAGCCCTTCATTTCAATTTCACTGTTTTGAGCTTGAAATGAGTCAAAACACTGTTGAAATGAAATCGTAGGCGAAATTTCACACAGTCCTACTATTAGGTGTGCAAACATCTACACAATTCACAAAAAACTCACGAGATTTCAAACAGCAGTCCAGGGCATCAAAAACATCCTGACATGCTGTGGTTTTCCTGAGCTCTTTACAGCAGCAGAATTGCTCTATTATTTTTCCATACTCAACTACCGCCCCCCCCCCCCCCACCACAACCACCCCCTCAACAAAACAGACCCCCCACCCACTCGCAAACAAGTGGAAGCTAAGAGCCAGCATCTTCCAAAGGGTGCCTTGAGTCTAAAAAGGTTAAGAAACACTGCCCTATGGCTCAGGATTTTCACATGCTGGTCTCCTCTATACCAAGCAGACAGCTAGCCAAATCTCAAAATGACTATACCTGTCTATTCTACTGCTCCACCCCTTTTCCCAATGGGGTGGAATATCCGGGGGCAGAGGGGAGGAGGTTGCGGGTGTACATGTGCTCAAACCCTATCTTTCCAGCTGCAACTTAGATCATCAAGTCTTAACACCATGCCAAAACAGGACACATACCCAAAGCAGAGAATATCAAATGCTAAACAGAAACTATACTTGGGGGCAAAATTGTGGAAAGCTTCAAATAAAACTGGAAAACATGCCTGAAAAAGGTCCCTGCTTGTTTACTTTCCTTTTGAATAGCTGCCGTTCCAAACTAAGGAATGCAAGGACATTAGAGAGTCCAGTATACATAAAAGTGAGTTCTCCTTCAATAATTCTTAAAAAATACTGCCCAGATATAAAAAGGATAATACTGTATTCTGAAGACAGAAAATTTAAAGAACTGGAAACTGGATGGAAGGTAAAATAATACTACTTCTAAATTAGAAACCTCACAAATGCTTAAAAACACAGAGTTTCCTTCATGCTGACTTTAACAGGGCCTGGTCAGGACTTCTCCAAGAACTTAGATTTATCCCTGTTCACCAGCTGCCACTAAGGGCATGACAAAAGGCTGCTCTTCACAGGAGTGGAAATTTACTTGGGCACCACTATTCCCATCTCTCCAGTGCCTGTACTCAAAATCTGATTCATGTTCCTGCAGATATCCCACTCAGATCGCTTATCAGATGGAAACAGAATGTCAAGCATTAAAGCCTAGTCCAAAATTAATTGTTTTCCTTTCAAGTTCCACCCACGCACACTACCATGAGCATATGAAAAAGTACAGCATCAATATAAGAAACTGAATACAGCATACCTCACACACAGAGTAAAATATAGTGAGAGGAACATGAATTAGCAACTACTAAAAACAGTGTTATAGAGATTAGGAAAGAAAACCAAGTCACTGGCAGAGGTGCTGGAATTCTTCAGCTTTGACAAAGTGCAAAATCTCCTTTGAGATAATAATATAAACACTGAACTATGGTTGGAACAAATCACCTTCAGTTTTATGGGGTATTGAAGCACAATCCTTTGATACATTTAGGGTTTCTTTTAAGGGGGAAAACTACCAACTAGAATCAAGGCAGGGCAGACTGGAGGTTTTTGCCTTCCTCTGCAACAGGAGGGGGGGCCATTTTCCTTGGATGTCTCAAGGGTATTTTAACAACAATCACAGTGGCAGGATGCTGGCTGCCATTGTCCCTCTGCTTTTCCTGTGACATGTTAGGGTGTTATGCTTTGTAGTTGTGTGATAGGGTTGACTCTGTAATTTTATTAATAGGTTAGACAAGGATCTGTACAGGATGCTTTGGACAGGAATGATCCTGCCTTGGATTAGATGACCTCTAGAGGTCCCTTCCAGCCCTATGTTTCTATGATTCTATGAAATCCCTGAACACGCATAGGGATTCACAAGTGTTATTTAAAGTATAAACCATAAAATATCCTATATTAATAAGCTGTTTCTGACAAAGGGGAGGCACCAATTTTCAGTTCAGGAAAAATTTAAAAAAAAAAAAAAAAGGTTCCAAAATGTTTTCCACTGGTACCTGTGAGTATTGTATCCAATGGAAACATCTAAATAATTACAAAAATCTTTCCCTGACTCCCCCTTCACCCTTCCTTCACTTCTAAGAACAGGTTTTGGAAGCACTCCACAAAACTCTGCCTACCACCTATGCCAGTGGTTCTTAACCTTTTAAACTCAAGGTCTCCCTCTACAACTCCCACATTTTGGCATTACCCTGATTGAGGACAACTGTAAAGATCTCAATTTACTTACTTTTTCTCCAAGCTGCCGATGACACCAGGCAGAGTTGCCCCATACACCTATTTCCTGGAGGGGTATGCATGGCCAGATGTGGAAGAAGCTGCAGCAGAAACAACAGGTGCCCCACACCTGCATTTGATTTTGTCCTCCTCCCGCCCCCTATTGCCTGGCCGTTTGTAAATATGAAATGGAGGTTTAGAAAATCTAAATATGGCTGTGTTCTACACTCAAGAGAGTCCACCTGAGGGCTACTGCCAGCATTTCTGATTTACAAACTGTCAGCCAATAGAGGAGGGGAGGCAGAGCTGGGAAGGTAGGGAAGCAAAACAATACAGTCAGGAGCATCTGCTCCTCCTTCTGCAGCTGTTTCCTTATGTGGCCCTATGTGCCCCTCCTGGAAACAGAGACAGTGCACAGGATCAGGGGCCCACACATCAGGATTGGGGTCCCACAGCACCCTGCATGCCTAATATATCGTACAGGGCCACAGACCCTTGGGAAGACCTATAAACCGGATGACAAAATGCCCGGGGGGGGGCGGGGGGGGGGGGGG
>NW_005842620.1:755373-776250 GCF_000455745.1 Alligator sinensis | reverse complement strand
GGTGCGGGGGGGGGGGGGGGGGGGGGGGTCGGCGGCGCAGATGTGGCCAGCAGGCTGGGTGTTGAGCACCCATGCTATAAAACAACTGCGGACACTTAAACCTGCCATATTTAGCTTACAAGTACTGCCTGCTCAGAGGAGATACTGCTGCAAAGCACTTGCATGCACAAAACTATAGGGAAAAAGAGAAGAGATTCTGGGTCAACATGTCCCCTAGAATATTAAAAAAATAATGTAAGAGACAGGAAAGCAGTGATGCTTTCACTATGACCCATAATCAGCATAGGGTGACATACATCTCTGTCATCATGATCTATTCTGAATACCGTTACATGTGACAGTAGTAAAAAAAGACAGTCAGGACAGGTCTACATAAGTACTCATACTTTTTCACTATCAGTATGGCTACAGTGATGAAAGATAGTATGAAAAGTAGAGTTGAAGAAAATCAGAGCAGGACAGGCTTGCACATCATCTGCACCAAAACATATCACTAATACCTAAAGCAAAGCCTGAGAAATGTATTCTTTGCAAGGGATTTCATAGGACCAGAGGAAAAACAGAACCTTGAAGATCTGAAGTCTGATTCCACTAAACAATGGAACAGTGAATTTGACAACGGTTCGTTTTTCAGATACAGTCTGAGCATCTGCTCAGAATCTGGTGTAGAATTTATTTCAGACAGATCTTTTTATAAATTATCAGCATTTTCACAATATAGTTTAACCTGTGAGTTTGAGAAAGAAATGGTACAAACTTCTTATGCATCTTTTCTCTTTTGCTGCAAAATGGCACTAATCTACCCACTAGACTAAAAGCCCATAAAGCTAACTCACACAAGGATTATTTTTTCTCTCTTTCATAGCTGTAAGCAGTTTTCAGAAACTACTGTTTCTTGATTTTTTGCTCTAGTGTTGCATTAAGTATTTTTTCTCTCCAATTTAATATAACAATTCCTGAATGAATTCATATTTATGAATTATTTATTAATTATTTGTATTTAAAGCGACGTAGGTAATTTTTTTAAAACCTGTTGTTAAAAAGAACAACAACAAAAAAAAACAACTGTGAGCATTTACAGCATGGCATGGCTAAGATCTTACATACCCAAATGTCAGAAAGTTCAAAGATATAGTCCCCACATCAACAGCAGTTATTGCTCCTTTTCTTATGACTTTTTAACAGACTTAACTTTACTGCAAAAATCACAGTTGCTGTGATAGGAATTGTTACACTTCCTGACCTTTTTTGATTAATGCATTTAGATATAGAGTCTCAACATCAGCATTATATTAATATGTGAACATTTTCCCCCTCAACCAATTTGTTCCAAACTCAGCCTATGAGTAGGGGTCCACCAAACTCGAGGTGGCTGCTGGATGATTTTGCGGGCAGACCATGGGGTGAGCAGCCATTTTTGCAGCAAGTGGCAGGGCTGCATGATGGACACCCCTCTCAGCCAATAAGTGATGGGGGGAGGGGGGTGCTGCTGCACTGTGAAAAATTCCTCCAACGTTGAAGGAGGAAAGTTCTATGCCAAGATATGGGAATAGAAGCAGCTTTTGTCAATATATTTAGCATGTTTTAACCTAAAGAACAGTTTTTCCACAGAAAACTATTGAATTTAGTAGTTGCCATATGAAAGTGTTCTACTCTACCAAATCCGTAACCATTTTAATCACCTGTGCAATGAAGAGTGGGAAAATGGGAAAATCCCAACACAGCTTCATAATAGAATCAAAATGTAAAATAAGGGGTTTTATCTGACTGTATTGGCACCCATCAGTATTCTGGCAATAAGCATCAACAATATCAACAGCCCTCTCTTGCTCTCAAGGAGAAAAAATAGCTTTGCATTGTTTTTACTGCAAGAGAAAGAATTCCATGCACTCAGTGTATATCAAGTTTTATGCAGTGTTGATGAACTAACTAGTAAGTCTATGTCTGTTTCCTGATGCATAGAAGTGTAAGAAATATATGAAACTGAGCAAGGTAGTCTACCAAAGACCTCTCGCCTTCTTCTGTCCAAGGCTAGAACGATAAAACTGTTAACAAATCAGTTTAAATCACCCACCTCCTGACTATAAGCAAGCGACAGTAGGTTTTTACAGCCATAAATAACATTACAAAGATCCCAAGAGTAGAGAAGCAGTAGAAAAATAAAAAGGGGAAAATCAAATCCAGTTGTCACTAAATTACCTGGTGTTACCAACACTTGCAGGCAGGAAAATGTTGCAGACCAAAAATAGAAGGAATTAGTGTAATTAAGTTACTTTGACAGTTGTGACAAGTTTACTTTGTGTGATGGGCATAAATAAAGTTAAGCCTTTGACTGAGCTTTCGTATTTGATCAAATTACAAAACTTAGCAGTAGTTTCTTTAAATGCACACACAGGCAAGCGTCACACAAAAAATAGTGTATATCATTTTGCAACTAGACTTCAAAAAAGTAGGGGGTACAATGGGTACCTACGGAAAGAGCAAGTATAAGTGGGTTACACCACAATAAAAACTAATTTTTGTTTCACTAGGTTAGGCAGGACATTTGCTTTCACTGCAAAAGGCTCATATAGCTTTCAGTTTGGGTAAACTCCAGATAGCGCCCTCAACTAAGAACTAAAATGCAATGGTCCTTCATGTACAAATGAAATCAAGAGCCATGTTCTCCCTACCTGTCAGCTTTCAGGAGAAGGTTAGATGGCAACTCAAGCAGCTGGTTGTGTTGTATATCCAGGACCTCCACCTGTGTGTGTTCAAGCCTGTCGGGCAGTCTCCCCAGCTGGTTATGTCCCACCAACAGCTTCCGCAAGCTACTATTGCAGAACAACCTTAAAGAACAAAACATCAAGAATACAGTAAATGGAAACAAGACATGAAAAAGAAAGGCAATGAGACCTACTCTTCTACAGAAGTGGAGTTTGTCACAAAAGGAGATTCAGCCAACTGATCATCAGCAAAGGTTTTAATTTCCTATAAGCTCTCAGAACATCTTCCCACACCCCTTAAATAAGGTGCGAATGTTCAAAGACAGGAAGGGTTAGGGTGGGGAGTGGAATATCAGAATGACTATGGAATGGAATAGGGAAATATTATCTGATTGCACTCTCTGAAATGTGCATAAATATGGTACTGATGAAGTGGGTAATTATGAATGCCCACTGAGAACTTCACTTGTGGGATACCTTCAGCTACAGGGAAGATTTTTTTAAAAAGGAAAGAAAAAGTATGCAAGAAAGCCAGCCATCCCAGAAACTTAATAGTACTTTACTCATCATGTGCTGACTCATAATCCACTGCAATTTCCCTCTTCCCCCATTTTTCCCTTTTGGTTAATACCAGACTAACATAAAGCCTCCTTTCCAGTTCTACAGGGAATGAAATTTATCTAATCCGCTTTTCTATCTTGAGCTTTTACAAGCTCAACATCACCCCTTTGCCCCATTTATTTACTTGTTTGGCCTGAGGGTAGAGAGAAAAATAAAAGAGAACTGCTTTGATAAAATCTAATGGTTAATATTTGCCACATGAACAGTTGGTGCTGGCAAAAGAATTCAGATCTTGGACTGAAAGAAATCATCACCCAGAATGATCAAGCTGAAGTTTTGAATAGAAAACTACTATAATTTTTTTTATTAAAAAGTTTAAAAACCAAAGATTATTCTTCATCTGTCACCTTTCTTAAGCCCCTGTGACTGTACCATGACTGTTTAATCAGATGTTTGCCCCACATGCCGATCTGTTTCAATCAAGGAATCTCCAAATTACTCAGCATCACAGCAGAAGCCTTCCTCACTCCTTGACACTGAAGGTCCAGATACATGCAAAGAATCCTACCCTTCTCTCTAAGGCATCACCCACGGTACACTAATGCGTCATTGGGCTAGTGTGCCAAAGTAATCAATGAAGTACACTGACTTGTCACTTGACAGATGCAGTCATACTATAAGTGTACCAGCCTTAACAATTCTTAGTAGAAAGTTGCCTGTGTTATATGATTATTAGGGTTACAATTCAACAGGCAGTTTTACTATTCCAGAAGACTCAAAAGCAGAGTTGAATAAGCTTTAATATACAAAAGATAAGCCTTCTTTAAAAAAAAAATCTTAGGCAATTTTGTTTTACTTTCTTTCCCCATTTTGTTTAAAAAGGCCTTTGATTACAGATAATGTGGCAATGTGGCACTCAGGGAGAATGCAGTGCTTAATTTGTGGCACACCTGCCAAAAAGATTGGCCTTCACCACTTCAGCTTACAAGCAGCGCTTATCAAAAGTCTTCCAAATCCTCCAACAATATTTGGATTTGTTAAAAAAAAAAGCTGTTGTGATGAGAATGAAAATGTTCTTAAGCCACCCAATTACTCAAGGCATTGGGCAGCATGGCACAGAAGGAAACCACCCAGCTGAACAGTAGAGAGCCCCCTACTCCCTAATAATCCAGGGCCCCACTGGGATAATAAAGACAAGGCAGGTAGCCAAGTCTCTGGCCCAGCAAATGACCCGATTACTGGTGAAAACTGACTGAATGAATATCCCCACCGAACACGGTTCAGTCAAACTGATGTTTTCTTATCTTACACCATTCCACTGGAGAATTTTCAACTAGTTCTGCTACCAAGCAGCTGCCCAACAGGCCACTTTCTTCATAAAAGCACAAACAAAGCAGGTCCTCAGTCACAGAAGGTAGAAGATGCACCAAAACTTACTGAAGAAACATACAAGTATTCTCTTAGGGAACATCTAGATTCTGGTTTTACAATAAGAAATTTGGCCTACCAATTTGAAACTTGGCAACCTTTTGTTGCTTTTGTGGTAAAGTTGGTGCCAGCTTTGCACACCTTTATCAGAACAGCTTTTAGCACATCATCTTTTATTGGGCAAGGTATACCACTGAGACGGATATTAGTATAGAGTATACCTTCTCTACATCTTCAAGGACTCTACCTTAGCTTGGCAGGAGGCAAATATAATCTAAAGCAATTTCTTTAAATTAAATGCAAGCCTTGGGCTCCCAGGAACTCACTGGCCCAGCTTTTTACAGGTCAATGCTTGGGTATTTGACCCTAGGGAGTTAAACTTCCACCAAACAATGAAATAGAAATAAAGCAACCAAGTTTCCTTAGAGAAAAGACATTCCATGCACTGCTTTTGGCTATGGACAGAATTACATATAAACTGGTATACGTGATTGGAAACCGATTCAAATCTGTAACACAACAGAAATTCAGGGCACATAAACCGCTTTCAAAATGGCCAAAACTGGTTTAAGATAAACCTGGATGGAAGTAATCTCAGACGTAACCGATTTAAGTTAAATCAGTTTCTGGAACTTCTGTCCCAGATGCCCTCCAGATTCAAGTTACCTCACAGTCACCCAGCATCCCAGGATGCTTTGCACCTCTCCCATAAACACCCTCCCCGCCACACTACGGGGTGGATGGGCTAGCCTTAGTTTAAGCTGTTCACTCCAACTAAGCAGGGCGGTGTGCTCTAGCACCCCGTCCAGCTTCTAGCCTGGACCACTGCAGGCACATGGCTGCATTTCTAGAATCAAAAGTTGAATCTTGCTTATTGGATCAATCTACACAGCTTAGACTAACCTGTGGAGAATTAATAGATTCAGCTTCAGGATTTTTGACTGTCTGTACTTAGCCTTTGAATGCAAATAGGCTGATATTTTCAGCCTATATCTGTGCCGAAGCAACAAAAATCTGACCCAAAGTTCACTAAAGATTACAGCATTCAAGGCTAACCTGGTATACCTAGTATGACTGCTTTTGTGTTCTGAGGTATAAGTGAAAACAACTGGATTTTTTTCCTCTTGCCTTATGTGTGATGCAGTTTCAAGTTGTATAACACAAAACAAATAGTGGCACAATCATTAACATGCCTAGTTGCTGAAGCCATCTCTTCATTCGTAGGATCACATGGAAATAGGGATGGAAGGGACCTCATGAGGTCACCTAGTTCAGCTCCCTGCTCAAGGCAGGTTCCTCCCTGACTAAACCACACAGCCAACCATCCCTCTAATCTGGTCTTGAAAACTTCTGGGGACAGAGATTCCACATTTCTGAAGCCTGCTCTTACTTCCCTGCCTCATTTCAGGAAAATAGCCCACAGACTTCTTTCCCAGAGAAAACTAGAACTCACTTGTTTTTCTGTCATTTTTCTCTGCCATGTAGTCAACAATCAGCAGCTAGAAGCCTTCCTTTCCTTGTGCATCGCCCTATCCCTCAACCTTGAGTTGCTATACTGGCTCGTCTTACAGTTTCGAGTTCCCTTGACTATTATGGTTCTACATCTCCCCGACCTCACTTGACTTGCTCTTTACATCAAGTGGCTCTTGTTGGGGTATCTTCACCCACTTTCATCTCCATGTCCTTTCCCACATGAAGGGAGCAATTGGGAATGTCAGCATTCCTTCTGGAAGCTATATATTCTCAATTTTCCTCAAAAAATGGGGATGGGGAAGGAGGAGGAGATGGGACATTTTTAGTCTTGGATTCCCAAGACTCTCTCTCTTCTCCATACCTCCCTCATCACTCCTCTTACCTTTTTTTTAAATTGGTTCGTTGTACATGTAAGTCTTGGGGGTGGGAGTGAAGAGGGGAAGGAAACAGACTATCTTTTAAGCCTGGGCTCACTTTATAAAAAGTCACTTTACTGCTATCTTCTCTTCTTCTCCCAGCCCCCCCTCTTCACATTTTTCAAGTCCTGGCATAAATTTCAGACAGTCAGCTATTTGTGACAGGAACTATCCTTTAATGTTTGTACAGCATCGTGCACCACTCAGTCTTGACCTGAGGCTTCTAGGCACCACTGGAACAGATCCCAAGACAGAACTTCCGAAAAGTCATGCAAAGTTATGGCTGGTAATATTTAATACTAAATATTAAAATGAAGCTTTCCATGCTGAGCAGCGGCAAGGACAGCATTAGAATTTCTGTCTGGAATTCAAAGAGACTGCTTGTCTCTGCGTGAAAGCAAAGAAGAAAGGCTGTGTGGAAGCTTGTGGCATGATGACACCCCATGAGGTAAAAAAAAATAAAAAACCAAGATGAAACGAGCTTGTCTGTCATCAGAACAAACTAAACACTGAATCAGCAGTTACTTTCAAACTACTTATACTGTTCCACATTGTATAACTTGGTTTGTGGGACTCACCGGGCAGGCAGCTCACAAATTTGATTGTGGCCAGCATCCAACACTTCTAGCTTTCTGCTGTCACAAACCCATTCGGGCAGGTTTTCCAAGTGGTTTCTACAGGCAAGAACAGGATGAAAACTTAGCTGTGTTTCAGATTTGAGGACTATTAACTGTAAGAACAACATATTAATATTACAAACACAAACATACGGCATACACAGGGACCCAATGGGAACAATATATCTTGTCACTGCAATGAACAAAACAAGAGTTTGGTTGAAGGGGTGAGAAAGCAATAAGGTCATAGATTCATAGATGCTAGGGTCAGACGGGACCTCAACAAATCATCAAGTCCGACTCCCTGCCTAGGCAGGAAAGAGCGCAGGGGCCAGATGCCCCCAGCCAGGTGCCTATCCTTTAAATAAAGAGAACTGAATCTGCAATCTGCATTCTCTTCCTGGATTTTATAGCTATAAAGTTAGCTATGAAATCATAATTGCATTAGAAAGAGAGAAAAGATAAAGTGAAGCCAAAACACTTAGGAAGAGGAGGAGGGGAAAGTCTTGCCACAAATAAGGACATTTAATTTCAGCACCCATTCATGAAGATAACTCATCACAGAATGGAAATCACCAACGGCTTGCCTGACCAAGGCACGCCCGCTCCTGGAGACCCCAGAGACAGAACCCAATCTACGCCTCCTTGGATGCTGCTCGCAGGGGCAGGACAAAGGAAAACAACAGGCTGATGATTTTTTTTTTTTTAAATTAGGCACTTCCAAGGTCAAGGGCTTTGCTCTTCTTTCCCTGGTTTCCACAGTAAGTTTTACAAACACAACTTTTAAGGTTAAAGTTTCCAAATGCTACCTTGAAAGCCTGATGCAAAATAAAGCTCCCGAAGATGGTGTACAAATAGCTAGGGAGTGACCTGAGCATTCCAGATAGACAGACATAGTGGTATCAATTTCAAATGATACCAAGATAAACTGTTAGGATGTAAGCTATGTCTTCAAACTCCTGTAGCAATACAAAAGTGTAGCAAAACCACTGTGACTTTAATCCTGTTTCATTCACAGTTAAAATTCAGCTAAATTGCTGTAACTTGTACCAAGACAAGAGCAGGCAGATTAGAACAGTTGACGTGTCCTTCTAAGCAGTAGTTCAGCCTTCCATTTTAAAAGCAGCTAAAAGATAGCTGCTTTTGTCTATAGCCCCAGTTTAATCCTACCAAAGTGGGAACATACAGATTTTAAAAATCAAGAAGCAGTTCTTATAACTGTGTAGAGATCAATACCCTTTTTTCAGTCGTATAGTTCTCCCTTTTGATTTATTCATATAGTCCATATAATTCATACTTTTAGCTTTTTTGGTTGAAGACTGTAAGTCAATCTATATTTATACTTCATACTAATCAAAATGTGTTACATCAAAATACATATTATTTAGTATTTCTGAAGTAGTTAAAAACAGCCCTCTCAAAAGAAGGTGCACATTCAAACTCTTTCAGCAAACTATTATAAAATAATGCCAGAAGGAAGTCAGAACAAGCTTCAACCAAAACTAAATGTTCCTCACTAACATGGATATGAAGTAAATGGAAAATAGTAGGTTAGAAATAGCATTTTTCAAATCGTATAATGCTCACTAAGTCTAGTACGCAGCTACCTTCAATTGTTTTTAGGTGAGCAAGAATATATCAGCGGTCAGAACCCAGTCCATTTATTGCAGTATTTAGGGATGTTTTAAGAGATTTTTATGAAGCTAGTGAGACAAACGTGGGGGTTCCTGGACATGTGGATGATTTAAGCCTATACTGAAGTTCTTTCGTGATTCTGCCCCAAAATTTTAAAATGGGAGGTCATTAGGTCAAGCTTCATAAAAGGTATGTATGTCTACATTATACCAGACATACCTATAGATATGGTAAACATTATTATATTTTACACACTTATAGAAGCCCAAGCAATAAATCATTCCCATCTACACTGTTCAGAGAATCTCTAATCAGTGATGTTTATTGAAATTAACTGCAGATATATTTATTCCAATAAAATGCATGAAAACCAGGGTGGTGAATGTTGGTCAATATGAAGAACAAGAGTTGGGGAGCAATGAAAGAACTCAGCTCTCAATACACTTTTGACAAAAATCACAGCCTTTCCATAAATCAGTTTTCTATGCCAGTAAAACAAGAATAATTTTTCTCCTTTGCATTATCTTGATTGATGTAGGTGCTATAGAAGGCAAGAGAAAGCATATTTTTCTTACCTAGAAATATCCATGCAAGTCAGGTGATTTGGAACTGGATACACATCAAGATGAACAAGTTCTAAAAGGAGGGGGGAAAAACCCCAAGTTAAAATCACAGATTTCTGAAAAATGCAAATGAGTCATTTAGGGACAAAGCCTTAAAAGATATCCAAGCTCTTTTCCCCGACTGATTTCAAGTTACCTAAAGACCATATTTATTTGAATACAAGACGATTTGAATTTATGAGGATTCCACCCCCCCCCGCAACAACAATGAAATTTTATACATGGAAAATATACGTATTTGTTATAGTTTTCTTTGTATAGACTTTAATTATTGGAGGGGGGTCTTAAATTTACCCCTCAGCAGGGAACGTGATGGGGGGGGTGGGGGGGAGGCAATAGGGGAAGCAGTGGGGGAGGGTCAAGCAGCCTGAGGCCTGTCCTTTGGCGTCCCCCCCAAAATGCCTGTGCCCCCTGGCACCTGCCCTCCTCAATGCCTGCCTCGTGCTGCCTGTTCCCTATACCTTCTCTCTACTGCTTACCCTTTGGCTCCAACATGCTCCAGCCTGGGGCACAAAACACGTGCTTGCTCCAGGCCCAGCCCAGCCCATTGGAGCGATTCAATGATTAATACACTATGTCTGAGGCTACTTAAGTTGGATTTAGTATAGATATGACATTATGCTATAATTAAAATGAGTAAGTGGCTTCAGAGAATATTTTATGGTTTTTAAAATAATAATTACTTCAAGAAACTCAAATTTTTCATTTTCCCTGCATCCTCCCATTCAGAGCTCCCATTTGGACTCCTTTTTTGCTTATTCTCTCTTTACTTTGGGCCACAAAGTTTTTTTCTTTATTTTTCACATGTTATGTTTATTGTGTACCTGGGAACACCTCCAGGTCATGCTTCCTCACGTCACACTAAAGATATGAAGGTCATTCTTCAACGGTTATTTGACAGCAACATCTTAATCGTACCACTCTGTTGGTTTTTTTAAATGCACACATACACACCAGGCCTTATATAATTATGCAATAGAAATACTGAACAAAAACTTGTCAATACGTATGTATTTGTAAGACTAAAAGACATATTGCAATGTAAGGTGCTAGGTTTTTCTCAAAGAGTTAAGACTGTTTCTGAATGCACATATTACATTTACACCGATAACGCATCTGCTGAAGTAACGATGTAAGCGCACATTCTGACAGTGTCTGAAGGTAATGGTAGAAAACTCGCAGCCTGAACATGGAAGTTTTGGCAGCGTACCAAGAGTCATTTGAAAAGGAAGGAAGGGCTCTCTAAGCCCTTCTGCTATTTTGGCATAGGCCCCTTCTATCACCAACTGAAACCACCAGTTAAATCTCATACTGGATCACTAGAGCTCTCAACACTTCGCACAAGACATGCCTGGAAAAAGTTTTTTTTAGTCCTTGTGAAGGACTTGTAATCATGAAGAGCCATCACCTGGCCCCTGAAGTCTTAATGAAGAAGTTATGAGTAACACAGAAAGGTTGCCTTCTATAGGTGGGGACAATTAACCAATACCAGTGCTGCTCAGCCAAAAGCTACTCCCAGTTAGACAGCAGCTATGGAAGGGTTAACACTGTAGCTCTGACCCTGAATAGCGATCTCTACCAGCCCCTCCCTGGGTCCAACCAGGGGAGAAGCACAGCAGCCACTACAGCTGCTATCCATGCTTCCATTTCTCCACCCCAGCACAGGCTATCTGCTTCAGAGCATCCATATTTCATAGGGCTGGGTTTTTTTGGGAAGAAGGTGCCTACAGTATGTGAAGAAATAGGCTGCTTTATGTGCTTTTTGTATTGTATTGATACTTTTACCTTCCCTACAACATGGTAGCCTGAGAAAAAGGAATTTTAAGTTTAAATTCTAAATGTCTATGTTTTAGTGACCTTCAAGTCAGCAGTTTAGTGTTACCTGAATGTAAATTCTGGAGCTTAACATTATCATTGGCATGATATAGGACATAAGGCTTCTTTTGAACCAAAGGTTATGTTACCAAACCCCCTTATTAAACTAAATTATGTGCATTCTACTTAATAAGCATTCAAAATGCTCTTAGAAAAAGCAGGTTAAAAAAAAACAAAACAAAACAAGACACAAGTGCCTTGAAATTAGCCTTACCATTTGAAGAGGCATAAAGACCTTTGAGACAATATCCACTGATCTTGAGGGTCACCAGCTGATTTCGTTCACAGTGCAGCACTTCAATGTTGTTGAAAACTGTTGCATCAAGTTCACAGAGTTTATTGTCTCGTACATCTAACTGGGTCACGTGATGAAGGAAATCTACTTCATCTGCCACCAGCCTCCTAATTACATTCAATCTGAGAGAGGTGGAAAAAATAAGATTAGTGTACAACCACAACAGGTTCTGCATGAGGGGGGGGGCAGCCCTACGTCTGCAGATCAACAACTGGCTTGGGTCACACAGCGAGCCTATGGATGCTGAACAAGACCCATTTTATTTGGGGTTTTTTTTCTTTCTTATTCTGTTCCCTGGGATATTTTTAAACAGACTAGGTCAGCTCTTGTACCTTATCATCTTCTGTTACACTGTGATAATGATGTTGACCTCCTTTCTTGTACTTTGTGATTTACTGAAAAAAGGACCAACAGCTAGGTGTTATTAATATTATTACTGCATCTATAAAAATAACACTGATCTTGCTGTTATTTGCACCTGGGTGGTACAGAAAAAAGAAAAAGACTTTTTACACACTTCCTGTTGGCCTTCAAAGAAATGTAATGAACATTGCTGGAAAAGCCTGACACATGCAAGCGTGTACTACCTCAGCTGCTGAAGTAGTAATTTGGAAATAATGGAGTTATTAGTTTGACTTAGTTTTGGACCTAGCCTTTCCATGTTTACATGTTATTTCATCATCTTTAAGCAAGCAAATTCAGCCCTCTGAATTCAAACAGGTGGGGGGGGGGAAGGAGGCAGAAGGGAATAGGTTTTACTGTAATCTTTATTGATGTCTGAGCAAGAGTTACTGCACTGAAGCTAGTCAACCCTCAGTGACCTTTCCAGAAGAAATTACTGTGGAAATAAAGTTACTGATGAAGCAGAGCTACATGCAGGATTTCAGTGAACTCTGAAGAATCCAATTATTCTCAACTGACCAGACACAGCACATAATATATCAGGAGTAACACCAATATGTATGGGAAAAATAGAAATCCCAAGGCAGGCTGGCATGACTGTGTACAATATTAGTAATACAGCCTTGTTGTCATACATTCTTTACTTTTTGCCTCTGCAGAGAAACCTAACTTCCAAGGAAAATACTTCAGGGTGAATTAGGGTTTAAATTATTATTACTATTATTTTTACTTTTAGGGGAAAGGGAACATGTCTGATCCAGCAGCCACTGCATTAAATCATATTTGCTGCATGGCAAATCAATAAATTCAATGTAAAATAAACAATGCAGGTACTCTGCCCACTTGAGTAACAAAAAAAGGAGATTCTCCAAGAATGAGGGGGAAGGTGTTGACTCTGAGCGGGCGCTTAAGATGCAAAGCTAGGATCCATATCAAAATAACCACACTGAGTATATTTGGACACATTATTTTAGTCCATCTATGGCCTATGGAAATGCCCATTGCTCACTGAGTAGTTTAACATTAAATGATGAAAATTGGGGTTTTATAAAATCTACGAGGAATATAACAACTTATGTCACTGAGACATGTAAAACTTGTACAGCCAATGGAGAGCAGAAGCTCCCTCTTGACACAGAAAAAAACTGGACCACTAGATATATAATATACTTCAAAATTTCTTGAAAGGGTCAGCAGCTTCTTCCTCTCTCTCTCATTTGTCAAACAGAAATAACTCTAGAATTGTAAAAAGAAGTTGGCTCATGTCTGTCAGCTCATGCATTCAAATCTGCTTACTGTTCCCACCACTTGTGGCGACTACCATTTAAATGCTGAATGGAAAAGAGAAGGTTCATGCAAGTCCAAGCCAGTGTTTGAGATGCTTCCCTTTTAGCAGTCAAGCATTACAGTCAAAGGTGTTTTGCCCGTGGGAAAAATGTATCGGGCATTTCTGCAATTTCCACAATAACAAGCCTGCAACTTAGCCCAAATGAATGGCACCTCAGTAAAATGCACCGATTAAAATAAAGGTATAATAAAGGATGGGAAAGTTATACAAAGGAGAACCTGAACAGTTTTTAAAAGTTTAATTTTTTTGATCCCAAAGGGGATCCTTCCATGTTATCCCAGTGCTATGACTTGTCCTCACTTCAGCCCAAACTCCTCAGTAGCACAGACATCCTATGAAGCTTAGGCTATTTCAGCTGGAGGGACACTATTTAGCACGTCTGCTCTGATATCCATATTGGTTATTTGGAACCTCACACTAAGGAGTAGCAGCAGTAGCATGGATCGAGCCAGAGTCCCTAAGAACTGGAACAGGAGGAATGGGACACCACAGACAAACTGCTGTTTCTAACCACCTGGTAGATTTGGCTGAAAGGCAGGTTAGAAATTCTACCGCAACTTCTCGTTAGATCAGTGGTTCTCAAACTTTTTTTTTCGTGGACTGCTTGAAAATTGCTAAGGGTTATGGCAGACCACTTAAAAACTTTTTTTTTTGTTCTATAAATCAAAGCACATGACTTGTATCTTAATATCAGTAGTCTAACCTTACAAGTACAGATATTCTTGATTGTACTGCAACCTTTCTGCGGATCACCTAAATGAAGCTCGTGGACCAGTGGTGGTCTATGGACCACAATTTGAGAACCTCTGCCTTAGATGAATACCTGCTGGAGGCATGGAACACCACTACAGCCCCCAGAAGACAGTCTTGACCTTGGAACTAAGGGGCAGGCATCAGAAGCAGACTGAGCATGTAATTTCCAGGATCCTGCACCCACATCAAAAACGTAGGACAAAAAGGGCTGGAAAGACAGGTGGAGGTCATCTAATTCTAACACGCAAGACAAGGTCATCTTTGCATGAAGCATTCCAGGCAAAATGTTTGCCTAACCTGCATTTAAAAACTTCCATTGAAAGATTTCACAGCTTCTCTCAGGAATTGTTTTGGGATATAACCACCCCCATGTTACAAAAATTCTTCCTGTCATTAGACCTAAGTCTTCCTTGTTGCAATTTTAGCCCGTTACTTCTTACCCTGCCCACCAAGGGCATAAGAGGACAAATGATAATCACCCCTTCAAAACAACTCTTATTTTATTTGGAGATTTATCAAATCCCCCCATCATTCTTCTTTCCCTGAAATTAAATAAACCCAGTTCTTTCAAACTTTACCTCATGTTGTCAAGTTTTCTAGACTTCCACATCATTTTTGTTGTACTCCTCTGGATCTTCTATTTTGCGCATACCTTTTTTTAAGAAAAGTACAGTGCCCAAAACTGGACACACTAGGTGAGATTTCTCAGCAGAATTGCTTTCTGCACCTTGCATATGACACCCTTGTTAATACGTCCCAGGATGCTAGTAGTTTTTCTTGTCACATTACACTGGTGACTCATATTCAACTAGTGATGCTTTAGCACCTCCTCCCCACCCTCATCTCTCTCTGCAATGCTGCAACCTTTTTCCCATTTTGTATTTGTTCATCTGATAAGTGCTTAAGAAGGAATATTCACTTCATTGAATTCCAGTCCTGTTCATTTCAGATCGTTTTCCTAATATATGAAGCCTCTTCTGATTACTAATCATGTACTCTAAAGTGCTTCCACAACCCCATCCAATTTTATGCTAGTCACAATTTACTAAGTGTGCTCTCAATTACAAATCATTTAAACCAAAATATTTTTAACAGAACCAAGACAGATCCTTGTGGAACCCTGATCAATACAGCCTCCCCAAGCTGTGCACAACTACTCTGAGCATGATTATCCAATTAGTCATGTACCTGCCTTACAGCAGTTTCATGTAAACTGTATTTCCTTAACTAACTTCAGTCTGTCAACTTTACTAAAGCCAAGTTATATAATATCTGCTGCTCTCTCCTAGGCACAAACCTATTATCCTGTCATAGAATGCAATTACATTGGTTAGGCACGATTTGATCTTGACAAACCTACATTGGCTGCTGGTTATCACATTAAGCCTCTAGATGCCTACCAAATGGTTGTTTGATTATATGCTCCAGCCCCTTTCAAGGTACTGAAGATAAGCGTGAACAGTCTAATTCCCCGAGGCCCTCTTTTTTTTTTTTTAAAGAAAAAAAAGATGGGCACTGTAACATTTTTGCAGTCTGCTGGGACCTTACCTGATCTCCATAATAGCCAATGGCTCTACAAATACTTCAGCCAATTCTCAGGGCAATCTAGGATGAATCTCATCAGGCCCTGCTGATATGACAGAATCCAACTTGCCTAGATACATATCTAACATATTTCAAATTTTACTCCAAGTACAATTTCTGTCCCTCCTTCACCACCCTCTCACACTTACTGATGCCAGTTGTTCTAGTCCTTTGACAGCCTCCTGTACATGGTCCATTATTAGCCTCTTCTCATTCAAAATGTTTTCTTTGCATCTCTCCTACTTCTAATGTGTTTAGAGAATGCTTCTTGATTTGGGAGGCAGGAGGGGGGTATGGGGCAAAGGGGGAGGAGGGGTTCTCCTTTGCTAGCTCAGTTTGTGCCTTGGCCATTCTGATTCTGTCCCCGTATACACATGATCTTAGCCAAAAGTATACTTCTATACTCATCCTTAATAGCAGGGCCAAGTTTCAACTTTTTGTAAGACTCCTTTTCAAGCTTTAAACTTGCAAAGTTGTTGGAAAGCTCATGGTTTAAAGATCAAGCGGGTATCATACTACGCCTCCTTTCCTTCCTTTGCACTGCCAAGGGGAGAGAACTTCAAACAGAACTAAGCAGCAGAAGGCTGGATGAACCGTTCAGATTGTAAAGGCAGGAAGGAGAGCTGCTTTTTCAGCATGCTGGATTTATGCCACACACCCACCGATTGCTTTTTTTCCCCCCCCCTCCAATGACAGGGTTCTGTTCACACTAAAATTGGCATTGTGATAGGTCTATACACTGGTGTGACTTCTAGATGAGCCCATCCCTCCCCAAAGGTTGTACGAGTTGTTAACCTTTTCAGAGTTTGCCAAGAGGGGAGCCCCACCATAGTTGTGTATATGGAAGCTTTGTTTACACACTATTGAAAAACCAATAAAAAAATTACAGCATGCTGAATTTGGCTAAAGTCAGAAGACAAAAATATGTGCAAAACCAGTTCTGTTACCTTATCCTCTCCTTACCCCTGGCCACCAGACTCTTGCATTTGGTCTACCTTATGGCATGGGCTCTAAGCTCGCTGGACCAGGAACTATCATTTTGAATATATTTGTATGCACTTACTGCAATGAAGCCCTGGTGTGGCTATGCCCTGTAAGGGCCACAATAATGCATTTAAACCCCTTAAACTCACTTTTTCAGGCTTGTTTAGTTTAGTCAGTTCCCCAAATATAAAGTTGACAAAAAAAATACTACCTGCTGCTAGCACTGTGAGAGTTTGTACAATGAACTAGCAACAATCATATCTGGGGGCTACTATTACCACTACATAAGAAGTTATTTCTACATGAATAATTCAGATTTGCTCTCACAAATATCTACCTTAGATCCACGTGTTTAATATGAGGCATTCTTCTCAGCGTTGGTAGGTTGAGGGCATCTATGCAGTTTCCAGACATACAGAGTTTATCCATGGCAGTCATTTTCTCTAATACCCCTGGAATGTCAGTGAATTCATTGAAGGAAAGACTCAGATAGCTGAGCTGATGCATGTGCTCCAATTCAGCAGGGAGGGACTGGAGAAAATTGCCATCCAGCAAAAATGTCTGCAAACTATTAAAGCAGATGGGAAAAGTGACCCTTTGTTACAAACATGTATTCATCCCAAATTAACAGCAGTCATAGGGAAATAAATCTGTACAAGGGTAGAGAGCAAGAGAAGTCACAGAGAAACCTACCAAACATCTGCGAACAATATGACAAAATCCTTCAAGTCCTAGTCAGCATGAACTATGGTCTAGATAAACTAGCTGTATTTCATACTTCAAAATTTCTGGAATTCCCATTTCTTTTATATGTACTGCAGACATCAATGTGTTATACCAGTGGTGCCCAACCTTTTGGCCCAACCGGCCAGACTGGCAGTGCCAAGTCTGTCTGCAGGCTGGATCCAGCCAGTGCTCCTAATCTAGCGTGGGCTCCATCTGGTTGCATGGAGGAAGAAGAGGGGGTACAGGCTGGCCCCAATGCAGCTTCACAGGGGAAAGGAGCTTGACCCACCCCAGTGGAAAGAGCGTGTGGCCCAGCCTGGTGCGGGGGACAGGGGGAAGAAGGGGCATGGCTAGGTCTCAACTCAGCCTCAGGGGGAGGGAAGGCAGCATGACTTCAACCTGATCCAAAAGTAGGGAGGCATGGCCCAGCCCCCTGTGGGAGAAAGAGGTGTTACTTGGGTCCAACTGGCCACACAAGGAATGGGGATTTGGCACAGAGGAAGGTGCCCATATTAAGGGCCATTGCTCCCACCCTGACAAATTTCCAGACCCGTCGGGCGCCCCACCAGCCTGATGCAGTGGCTCTGTGGGCTGCATTTGACTCGTGGGCAGGCCAGAGGTTGAGCACCTCTGCCTTATACGATTACACCATTTATACAAAAAATGGTACTGTTAATACTTAAGAGAATTTAAGACCATTATGATAACTGGAATGGCCACACACACACACACACACACACACACACACACACAAAAATAATGCTCCTTACTGCTCCTCCAACCCATTGATTCCAACTGGTCAGCAAGAATATAAAAGCTAGCCGGCTATGAAAGCTCGAGTCAAACAAGCTACAAACTTAGCAAGATTTGTGCAGGAATCACTCAATCTTCTGTTGCCTTTACTTCAAGAATCTTACTCTAGCATGTGCAATTCATGTTAAGAGTACCTACTTGTACATATCTCCAACAGCTACTGGAACACTTCTCAGGGCATTGCAGGACATGTTGAGCTCAGTCAAAGTTGAAATACTGCAAACTGCCAATGGAAAGTCTCCTAAATTATTACTGGAGAGGTTAAGACTTTTCAGCTTCGTGAACCTATTGATAGAAAGAGGAAAAAAAAAAACAAAACTTAAAGCATACACTTCAGGGAAACAAAATACAAAGTATTAGAAAAGTGCTGGAGTTGTCCTGTAACATCTGAAATATAAAAGGTAGATTTGGATATCTTAAAGGTATTTCAAGTCTGTGTACTCTGGACATCAAACAAGGTTTAGAAGCACATTTACACACTTCAGTGGGTCACATTTGACCATTTACTTGATGTCAAAATACCACTGAGCATCAGCAGACAACGAGGCCACCAAGCAAAATATTAAATATATTTTCTACTGGTAGAAATCTGTTATTCTGTGATGTGATCAGTTTTTAAGTGAAGTCTCCCCTACCATCTGATCTTGAGCTGAAGCACTACTATACTTCCAACATATTTATTATTATAAAAGATGGTGAATATAATTAGAAGCAGAGTGCATGATTCTGTCCGTATAAGCTCTTTGAACAGGAAACAAAAGTGAGTAGGCACAGTTAATTTTCCATGTACACTTTGTATTGAAAACAAATTGACACAAGAATTTTATGTTAGTTTGCAAAGAGCACTGTACTAATTTGAAATTTGGTCAAACAAAAATAAAAGAAGCTCTTAAAATCTCAATTAGGTACCATCTACAAGTGCAGATATCCTTATGCTGATTATATACTTTTCCCTTCTCAACATGTCTTCATATTCCTAACATGGTTCAAGTCTTCTCAAGTCTCCTGAGAAGGAGACAGATTGCTTTGGGGTCATCTGATTTAAAACAAAAAAGTAGAAAGAGAGACCATTAAAAAAAACAAAAGAAAAGAAGAGGACAATCCAATTAGCCAGCCTGGATGCTCAGCAGCCCTGTTATGGTTGCCTAACAACCACTGGGAGGTGTGCCGAAAGGCAACTAAATGGATGAATGAAAAGATCTGTGTCAGATTCCGATGGATGAGAGGAAGTTCTTTACTGGCATGGCTTACTCTGATGCATTCTAGTTGGACTTCATTTTCTCTTCATTAAATCTCAAATCCCTTGTGTAGGAGAGGGTCGGGGAAGAAGGGGTGGGTAGAAGAGAGCTTTTTCCTCTCAGTTTATTCTACAATAGGACATACCACATCCATGGACAGATCTAGGATTTTGAAAAGTGGGTGCAGATGGTATGGCATAATCACATATAACACAACACATTTTTCTCTAGTTGAAGAGAAGCTAGATGCTTTACCAATATGCTAGGGAGCTAGCAGTATAGGTATTTAGTTTAAGATCAAGGCAAAAGTGAATGCAATTACTGGAATGTGCATTAATTTGCTAGATCTTATATAAAATGTATAAAAAGATACAACAAATTAGGCAAAATTTAGTCAAAATAGACAAAAAATCATGTCACTAGTCCTCCTTCTTACTCTCTTGTTATTCAGATTCATAAAACAAAATCTACCCTTCCTGAGCAACTTGACAGTTCCTCCAATACTGCACTGTCAGTCATTTCTATACCTGAGTTAATATTACTACATCTGAGTTAATGTTTTTAGCGAGAGCTATAAACAGTTGGAAGGGCTGTGAAATAAAGAGGGTCATTACCAGGAATGGCTAACAGACAGCAACTTTGCAAAAGAAAGGGTAGTTTAAATAGCGGAACATTAAAACCATTAAAAAGGAGAAACGGTTGTGGAGTGGAGAGAGATTAGCTAGAATCATTGAGATAAGCCATGAAGTCAACTGGCAGTGTCAGTGCTGCCTGAATAGAAGCTGCTGCCCCACTCAGAATTTGGGTGTAGGAGGAATCAAAAAGGAGGCAAAATTGCACCACTGCACCATCCTGGATCTGCCCTGACCACACCTACTAACATTAATATTTCAGGTGACAGATTTCTACTAGTGCTACAACAATGTCATGCAGGCCGGGACTGGCTAGACAATTTGCTCTCTTCATGTGCTTTGTCTCCCCAGTTAGAAAACTAGGACAGGAAACTCAAAAACATTAGATGTATTACATGATGATAAAAAGAAGCAAAGCAAAGCAAAGCAAAGCAATTTAAAACTCCAATTAATTTGCCTGCATGTGCACCAGTACCACCACCATTGCCCAAAAGACTTAACAAAATGTATGCAGGGCATTCAATACTATTTTAGTGGGGCTGTAATTACTGCAACATGAACTATGCCAATGGAAACCAAGACTGCAAAGATAAGTAGCAACATGAAGCCACAGGGATTTCAAGAAGAATGGGCACTTCATGCCCTCCTGTTGGCACAGTTTGCCAGGAATAAGGGGTACAAGGGAAAATCCTGCCAAATTATCACTCATCTTGGGCACCTCATGCCACACTGGAAACAGCAGCAGCTTGGAACAGACTCGAATGGGATC
>NW_005842620.1:737971-755342 GCF_000455745.1 Alligator sinensis | reverse complement strand
CTGAAGGGAAAGTGTTACTGTACAAAAACAATGATTAATTTATTTCCGGAGGAAGAACTGCAATGCAAAGAATGGGTTGGGATAAGTAAACTGATGATAATAATGCTCCTCACTGAAAGAAAACATACACACTGGGTGGGGGGTGGGAAGAGATTAAAAAAAACAACAACCCAACCCTCCTCCATGATCTTCTAGTGTAAAAGGAAGGGCTTAAAGTAAAAGTCTTACACTAAATACTAAAAGCCAGTGGCACACTAGATATCTGCCACAACTCTAATACTGACTGTAAAGACACATTGAGAGCTAAGCCACAGGTGTGCAGGTATGAAGCTGGAGGTTAAAATTTATCTAATGTGCATTACAGCAGAGACTGAAGTCACAATTCTAGATTTTTTTCACATTTATCCAGCTCACTCCCCTACACACATGTACCCTGTCTACAAGTATGGCTTTTTAGTCTCTACTATAACACCCATGAGAGAACCCTTAACAATAGGGATGCAGATTTTTAAATGTTATGTAAACCTTGAAGCAGTAAATCATCAATATGCACAAAACTACAAGTCTGAGAGAGAGGGAGGAGCTGGTGTATGACGATGAAGTTAGGGGTTCTCTAATGGCTGCAACAGTAGGATCCCATTAAACTCCAATCCAAGTCTGTTCCAAGCTGCTGCTGTTTCCAGTTTGGCAAGGTACCGAAGATGAGTAATAATTTGGCAGGATTTTCCTTTGCACCCCTTATTACTGTGCTGCAGCAAAACACAGGTTGACCACGGGCAGTCTGGGTCAGCCAGTCAGGGCTTCCGCATGCACTGCTGCCATCTGTTGACAGGCAGACTAAGGGAGCCTACAGAGCTTGCTAGAAATATGTGCATATGGGCATCTCCTGGATGCACAAGATCCACACTGCAAGCTCTCCATGAAGCATTTGAATGTCTTTACACAAGGCTCTGGGTAAATTGTTCTACCAGGAGAACAAACCTGGGAGAAATCTCCCAGTTTATTTGAATGCGTTATGCAGTTTTAGGCACCAGGCTAAACTTCCCACTTGTCAGCATCACTTCATAGCCACAGTAAATCAAAAGCAAAGTGTTATGAGAACATAAATAAAATCAACTTATTTTGTTAAAGAAATGGAATACACATCTTCCACAGATTTCACGGTGAAAATATAGCCTTTTTTTCTCCTTAGATTAAACTGCAAATGTTAGTGTAGTATCTAAATAAAACAGGTTTAGACTCAACAGATTTATTATAATGCAGGTTTTAGCTTCATTTTGCAATATCATACAAAAGTAAAAGGAGGAGAAAAGATATAGAGAAAGAAGAAAAAAGAAAAAGCATCAGTCAATTCTAGTAGGTCTATAGAGAAATATTAAAATGTAAACATTTAAAATTCAAGTCAAACATAAAAGAAAATTAGACCAATTAACTACTGACAGGCAGCCATAGTCTGAGACTGCTGCCACAATGGAGCATTACAAGATTAGGGGCTGGACATTTAGCCTCCCTAAAAGCATGGTGACTGGGTTTTTACTAGGAAACACAAAGTACAAGTCTCAGATCAAAATGCAAGACAGCAAAACAGATGTGTAGTTAAAGTAAGGAGGTGAAGAAGGACAGAGAGGAAAGCTACCCTGATTCTCCTAACTAGCTCCAGTTTGCTGTTCAACATGTCAACAGTCCACATGTTCTATTTCTAGTACAAGAATTCCTTTAATAATCTAATACAACTTGATTTCCTGCTCCGTATTCTCTTTCAACTCCGATATGCTAAAATCATATTTTTGTACAGAAAAGTCAAGTACAGTGCCAAAACATCAGTAGTGAGGGCTGGTGGGCAGTTGCTTGGAGAATTTCAGGCAGTAAGGCTAGCTTACATCTTAGGCACCTGCCTCACATTAATTATTAACAGCATGAATCCAAAATGGACTAGCATGGCTGTGTCATTATGGACGACAGCCAAATAGAAGCCAATTTGGAAAACTGGCTTGCTTTTAATGCTTTTTATATTTAGAGAGTTATCGCATTAACCTATATTGCCACCAATATAACTTAGATGCCATCAAGGTATTTAACAAACTAGAATTCTCTGCTGATGAGCTGGCATAAGAAGTTGGACTTTAGTTTAAATGGGCTTTAAAGAAAGAATTAAGCCACTAAGCAAAGAGAACAGGCAATAAAATGGCAAATGAACTTCAATGCTGACAAGCTCAAGGTAATGCATATGGGGGAAAATAACTTCAACCACATGTACATAATGCTCATAATGCTGGCTTCTGAACTAGTTGTAACAACTCAGGAAAGAGGCCTTGAAGTTGCTGTAGATAACTCTCTCAAATAGTCAGCTCAGTGGCAACCAAAGCAGCCAATAGCATGTTGGGCATCATTAAGAAGGGAATAGAAAACAAAACTGAGAACACCAGCATGCCATTATACAAATCCATGGTGTGCCCACATCCTGAATATTGTGCAGTTCTGGTCTCTGAATCTCCAAAAGGATATAGGAGAAATAGAAGTCTCAGAGAAGGACAACCAAAATGCTAAGGAGTATGGAGCAGCTGCCATATCAGGAGAGACTAAAAAGGTTAAGATTATTCAGTTTAGAAAGGAGAAGGCTAAGGAAGGATATGATAAGAGGTCTATAAAAAGTCATAAAGGGTGAAGAGCAAGCAAACAAGAAACTGGTGTTCACCAAGTTGCAGAATACTAGAACTAGGGGGCACCCACTAAAACTTCTGAGAGAGAGGTTTAAACCTAACAAGAGAAAGTACTTTTTTAGGCAACATATAGTTAACTTGTGGAATTCACTGCCACAGGACGTTGTAGAGACAGATAGCATAGCCAGGTTCAAAGAGGAACTAGACGAATTCATGAATAATAGATTTATTAATAGCTGGTGAACAGAATGGATGGAGATGTTTCCTCTGGCATCTCTAAACCAATAATGGTGGATACCAAGTAGGGTAATCAGTAGGGTATAGATCACTCTAGATCAGTGGTTCCCAACTTTTTTTTGCTGCAACCCTAAATTGGCCACCAAAAGCAACTCCCAACCCAGCACCGTGAGGGCTGCTGGGAGCGGAGTGTGGTGGCAGCAGCCTGGGGGTGGGGGTGCCACCCTTGCCCCCTTTGTGCATGACAGCCCCGCCCTGCCCACTGCTCCTGGGCTGCGCACATGAATGTGCGGGCCCCTTCACGACCCTGAGGACCCCCCGCAACCCTCATTTAGGTCGCCCCCTGATGTTGGGAACCAAAATTTTAGATTAACCTGGTTCAATGCTCTCCCCCTAGCATTCACTTTTACTGTTGGTGGCAAGGTACTGGGCTGGATGGATCACTGGTCTGACTCAGTATGGAACTCCTTAAGATCTTCAGTTTCCACCACTTTCCTTAACCCCAAGTCACACAATGCTGATTGTACCTGCAGCAAGAAGTGGAGGCAAGCAGCAAAGATGGAAAGAAAACTCTACAGCATGCATAGCAGTCCGCATTTTTGGTTTTTACTGAATTTCACTGATAAATTACCTGGGTTTTTTTATTGAAGTTATTCATTTTTTTACTGATTTACACCAGTTTTTCATGCGCCCCCCCCCATGCCTCCTGGGACCCATGCACACGCCTTCCCCACACCCCCCAGATGAGCTGCAGCTCCATCCCATGCCCCACCCTGCCCTGGCTGGGCAGTGCCTGGTGGGGCGGCATGCAGGGGACCCAAGTGCTCCATCCCCTCTGGCCCGACAGCGCAGCCGAGGTGGGCCCCACCCCAGCCTCCCCACTCTAGGTCCCGCAGATGGTGCAGGGTCAGGGTCAGGGCTGGTGCCAGGCTGTGGGTTCCCCCCCCCCCGACTTTCCTGCCTGGAGGGGGTACGCGCATACCTGTGCTTATGTGCTCAACCACTTCCCCCTCAAAATGTATTATTTTCCCTGACTTAAACTGATTCCTTTTCTTTTCTTCCTTTTATCCCGCTTTCCACCTGGTTTTTATGTTTGAAAGAAACCCTGAAAAATTCCTGGAATTTAAAAAAAAAAACAAAACCTGAAAATGTGGAACATTAAGCATGCATCATTAGTTTTTCCTTGATGACAAAATGGCTCCATAAATTCAAGATCCTTCCATTTGCCATTCTCTACAAGCATCACTCCCAAAATAAATTGTGTTTCCTTCTTTCCCTGAACATACCAGGAGGAGAAAACCTAATTTGGAGACTTTTTATTATAATGGGTAAGATGCAACATTTCTCATTTCCCCGACTGAACAGTAAGTCACAGCAAAAATGCTGACGTCAGCCCTCGTCTTAGAACACACAGTATGCCTCAACACTAATTGCTATAATTGACCCAAACAACATCATTATTTAACAGGGGTGCGCAAAGCGGGCTGTATTCAATTCAAATTCGGCTCAAATCCGGGACAGCGATTCGATTCGTTGATTCAGATCACTGTTCCCAATTCGATTCAGCCGAATCCAAATCTGAAGATTCGATGCTGATTCAGAGAATCAGCGATTCAGCCACAGACACAGCTTTAAATGTTTTTTCTACATACCTCGAGGTACCCGGCATGGCTCGTGAATGCTGCGATGCTGGAGTAGATGGAGTGTCCCACAGGAGCATGGGAGGGCCCCCTCGTGTGCTTGGTGGCAAACCCAGAAGTAGACTGGAAGTAGTTCCAGTCCACTTTCAGGCCCGCCAGGGAGTGCACTGGGGGGGGTGCCCCCACTGGCTCAGCAATTAGCTGTGGAGGGACCCCAGGTGCCCCCTCCCAGACCCAGGAAGCACAAGTTGCTGATGCAGCAGGGTGTGGGGGCACCGCCCAGCAGACCCAGAAGTGGAGTGGAAGTGCTTCTGGTCCACTCCTGGGTCTGCTGCCAAGCGCGCTGGGGAGCCCCCCACACTCCTGTGGGATGCTCCGTCCACCCCATCATCTCAGCATTCATGAGCCACCTGGTGGTACCTTGAGGTATGTAGAAAAAAATATTTAAAGTTGTGTCTATGTCTAAATCACCAAATCTTTCCAAGTCGATTCAGAGGGCTCCGATTAGATTCGGAAAGATTAAAGGGTCTCCTGATTCAATTCAGATTCACAGATTTGGCCACCAAATTTGGCCAAATCTCCACTGAATCGAATCAGGGACCGAAGCTTCACACAGCCCTTTTATTTAATACTGAGCCTGCCAATTTAGGAGCAGTTTTAGTTTGACATACACAAAGGAAAGGGTCACAAAGTGATGTTTTCTGTCACAACAGTCCATGCATTTATCGTGATTTCTTACTTCTCGATTCTGGCCCACAAAGTACATTAAAGTAGTAATTTTGGTTATACAATGTGGTGTTTGTGCTCCAACAGGTTTGGAATAATTATCACAGGAAAGCTGGCCATACTCTGCCACTGGAAGATGGTCACAAAAACTATCCTGACAGAACCAGTTTATCCAACTCCTATCAAAAGAATTTATACAGGAGATGAATTTCACTACAGTAAAACAGGATATCAAACATAACAGGGGACTCTGGCTGGGAGAAAAAATAACTCCCAACACCTTCTCTTTCAGCCCCTGTTCTGCGACTACCGCAGAACTTCATTTCAGGTAGCAAAGGCATCTTCCCGTACCTCCATCAGAAACTTGCTAGCAACCATTACTGATCAAGCAGTATGCAATAATTATGTGCTGCAACAGCTACCTACTACCGCCTTACACTTGCCAGCAACTTCATTATCAAGAGAATTTGTCAAAAAACTTCAATTCACTATATTTCTTTCTAGCTGCTAATAATCTACCTTACTGCCTTTTTCAGCTATTTCCTCAGACCCCTCTAGGTCTTAATGCCTCTCAGGGATGAGTTAGCTTAACACCACAAGCATAATTACAGTATTGCTCTTCCCTTTAAGGCATTGTCACTAAAGCCTTAAGTTGCCTGTGCAAATCTAAGGGTTACACACAGGTTTCAGGCATCTGCAAATTTAGTTCTCCCCCAAAAGAGGCAAACCCTGCCTTGGTAAATTTCTGAGGACTTTGCTAAATGGAGAGTTAGAGTATTTCCCCCCCTTCTCTCCTCTTCTTTTTTTTTTTTTTGGGGGGGGGGGCAGGGGAGAGAGAGAAAGGGAGGAGTGGATTTAATTCAAACACAACTGGACCAAGCATTTCACCCACTCAAGTTGAAGGCAACCTTCCTATTGACTAGGATTTCATCCTAGATGCCCAAGAGATACGAGGGGTTCTGACACCTCTCTCCACCCATTCTGAAGGCAAAACTGGCTTGGGAGCACAAAACAACAGCAGTCTCCCCCTATGTCTGAAGAAGGGTGTTTGTGCCTGAAAGCTTACAAAGAACAGTTTTTCCAACTATTTAATTGGTCTAATAAAAGATACTACATTTACCCAAAGAACCTTGACTACCTATGTCCTTAGACCAACACGGCTACAACTAACACCTCCAAAACTGGCTGGAATACATTTGGGAAACAAGCAGCTGATGTCATAAAACACAAAAGGGATCAATTAAAACAACACTAGGATATAAGGGACATAGAAATTATTGCTTAAATGTTAGGGCAAGGATTGTTATATAGTTAGTTTTGGCTACCACCCATTCTACAGCTCTTTACTGGATAACTCAAAACACAGCCCTCGTTCTGAAGAAGGATTTTTAAATCCTGTTTTAATACACTGCAAAATTCATCCTGCCACATTCTCTTTCAGTTCAATGCTATACAAGCCACTTGGGTTTGTAAAGATGGATTTCAGCATTCACATGCTAAGTTAATAAGTATACTTTTTCCCAAGGAAAATTCAAACAAAAAGTCTATTGCACAAATAAAAAAAGAGTAACTTCAAAACCAAAGCATTTATTTAAAAAAATTAAAAAAAAAATAAATAGCCATAGATGCTAAGTCAAACCAGGAATACATCCAAATTACAAGACAACAATGCAGCCTTTATTTTCTTTGACAAAAGCCAGCACCAAGCGGGAGTGGAAAAAAAACCTTTTTGCTAATGGACATAACCTGAACTTACCTCAGTGCTCCTTGCATATCACAGGGAAGCTGGATTTTGCAGTTCCCTGGAAAAACAAATCTATTTACAAACTTTTCAACTGGAGGAGGGGCTTTTCACTTGCATGGATAAAAATTCTCAAGGAAGGAAGTAGAAACCTATTCTTCATTTCTATAATGGATATTTATCTTTAGAAACAAAGAGTCACACACTTGAGGTAGGTATTACCCAAGAGAAATTATGAGACAGGCTTTTTCCTTTATTGTATTATAAACTGCAAGCACACTGCTTGGAGATGGACCCTTCTATAGTTTAGAAGAAAACCAATTAAGCGAAAAAAAGAGAAAACCCCAAAACAGGCAAGATTTAAAAAGTATTATGCATCTATTAAACAGTCCTGATGCAAAGGGCTCTTCCAACAGAGCCTTCTTCCACAACACCTGCTTGCTATGAGAAAGTTCTCTCTCTTTTTCGTGGTATGTGTTGTTAACAAACAATAAAACCAGCTCCTACTATAATCAAGAGGTGAAAATAACTGATGAGGAATCTTTTATGCGACATGTTCAATTTCAGTAATGTGGAGAATAAAACCCCTCCATCTCAATGCTCCAGGAGGCAGTTTGATTCCTAAAAGCAAGAGAAAAGTTCACTGCCTGATTTAAACTGAACTTGTACAGAATCCTAGACTGCCAACTCTATGTAAATGAGAAAGGTTATTCAATGAACTTAGTGGTTGAGGAATATTTCCATACTAATATTTCCATACTAAATATACGAAATTTCAAACGGAATAGTAAAACAGATTATTAAGTGCCAGTAAAATAGTGGAGATTTTAAAATGGTCTATTTCCTTCTGACAGCATGTAGCATGACATTTTAGGGTCAGGAAATTCAGTTGCGATTTACCAATATACTGCAAAGAATTATACTGAAAGCAGTCTATCCCCTTTGCTGTTTATTTCATATCCATACGTTACATGGAAAACAGAGGAGTTAATAGCAGAAGAAGAGATAGGAGTAAGTTACATATCTGAAGGAAAATTTCTTGGACAAAGAAAACTAAACACACACACGCACGCTTCTCTATAAAATTCTAGAGCTAGCTCATGAATAAAAGGGGAATAAAAACCCAAAGAAAACCTTTTCCAACTGGAAGTACAAAGAGAACTTTAGTTAGGCAAGATGTACATATGCACATTATATACTTACCAGACAGCCAGCAGTAACATCTCTGCTGTCATGAAGAGCACCATGGGATCTTATATGGATCACAACTAGGCAGTAAATCCTATTATAATGTGTTAC
Source organism: Alligator sinensis (assembly GCF_000455745.1). Taxonomy (NCBI): domain Eukaryota; kingdom Metazoa; phylum Chordata; order Crocodylia; family Alligatoridae; genus Alligator; species Alligator sinensis. The sequence goes on along the minus strand of NW_005842620.1, from coordinate 747,039 downwards.
TCTAGCTTAGTAAATAACTCTTCCACAACTCTTATCTCTAGCCATACTGCATGTACAAGTCTCCCATAACAAGAGATGGTAGTATTAGTAGCAGATTAATAACAAAGGGGACTGTATAAGGCATCAAAAGAAGAGAAAAAACTGTCTTCAACCAAATGTTCGGAAAGGGAGATTCATGGAAATATGGAACGAGTACTTACACTGGAGCTTCAAACAACAGGAGTCTGGTCAAAAAAGAAAGTCTAAGAAAGGTTTAATATATACTCCAAAATCTCTGGAACAGGTGGCATACCATCAGTTTTTAAAAGCAAGCCTCATTTTACAGTGATAACCTGAAGTTCCCATTTACTCCCCTCTTAAATTGAGTAGGCTAAACTTACAACTTAACTGAAGTGGGAAACTTACTCACTGCAATAATAACCTCGTGTGTCTTGATACTGAACTAACATTTGTCTGGATCCCACTTTCAACTAAATCTTGATCTAAACAAAATCATCATCATTTACAGTTCTACTGTTAGCTTTCTAGTAACAGCATTTGTAAATACAACTTCAGCCAGAAGTCAGTCACTAACTGCACTGCAACCTTTTTGATAACTTGGGAATAAGACATTTCCTTGAAGTTTAAAAGCTGGCACTGTACAAGGTCATTAGTTCTATGAAAGTTCTAGAGGAGGCTGGGTAGGAAGGAAAAGGGTGCCAAAGTTGAGCTGTATCAACAAGCTGCATAGTGTAATTAATACCTACATTTGTTTTGAAATAGCATTTTCAGGGATACTGTCCTATTTAGCACTGCAGTTTCGTTAGACTCCAAACAAATCCTAGTCATTACCTGCATTATAATTTCTGCATTTATACCTACACTAAGGAAAGTATTATTTTATAGCACACTCCTAGCCTTTTTGAAAAAAAATTGCATAAATGAAGCCCTAAATAATACACCTGTATGATAGTACAATCAACAGATAAGAAAGTCCTGAAGAATTTATTGCCAAGGGAGACAGTAATTCCTCCAAACAATATTTACAAGCTGAAGAAAACAGAAAGAAGTGAAGCTCCAAAAAGAATATATTGCAGCCAAGGACCCTGTATGCAGGAGTTGCAGAACAGAGAAGTATCCTCTGTACTGGGAGACAAAAGAGGCAAAGCTCCAAGCCACCTTCCTTCAGCTTCAGTTGGATGCTTTTGCCTCTATGGCAGGCAGCAGAACCTTTTTTCTGCCCCAGGGTTGGGGAGAGCACCACCTCCTTTGGAAGCCCATTCCAGATTCTGGCAACCCTTACGGTGAAGATGTTCTTCCTGATGCCTAACCTGAATCTGTTCTCTGTCAGTTTGTGGCCATTATTTCCAGTCACTCCAAGGGGTGCCCTGGTAAACAGAGCATCTCCTATCCCTTGCTGCCCACCGTGACCAATTTGTAAAATTGCCACAAATCACCTTTCAGCCTTCTCTTGCAGAGGCTGAAGAGATTTTCCTCAATCTCTCCTGACAGGGCCTTACCTGCAGGCCCCTAACCATACGAGTGGCCCTCCTCCAGACCCTCTCAAGGTTATCCACATCCCCCTTGAAGTGCAGTGCCCAGAACTGGATGCAGTACTCCACCTGCAGCCTCACCACTTCTGCATAAAGGGGAAGTATCACCTCCCTGGACCTGCTTGTGATGCACCTGCTAATCCATGATGAAGTGCAGTTAGCTTTACTGATCACTTCATCACACTGACGATTCATGTTCATCTTGGAGTCGACCATGACTCTGAGATCCCTTTCTGCTACAGTGCTGCTGAGAGGGTCATCCCCCAGCCTGTAAGTCTGTTGGTGATTTCTTCTCCCTCTTTGCAGCACTTTGCATTTGTCCTTGTTGAATTGCTTCCTATTCTGTTCTGCCCACTTCCCCAACCTGTCCAGATCCACCTGGATTTGTTCCCTGCTCACTAGTGTGTTTACTTTACCCCATAACTTGGTGTCATCCACAAATTTGGACAGAGTGCTCTCCATGACCTCATCCAAGTCACTGATGAAGACATTGAGTCAAAGGACAATGAACTCCAAAAGGTTTAGAGCAAACATGCATCTTTTGTTTGGTGTCATGAGACTACCTCTGCTCTGTTCCCATGTTTTAGGAAACTATATTTCAGCTTTCTAGGTAAATTGGTAACAGCAGGGGGATTCTAGAAGCAGGTGTACTGAAATATGCCTCCAGTTATCCAGCTGTCCATAGCAGGGCACTCCATTCCACCAGATCAGAGGGCTATGAGCCATCACCTGAGTGGCCTGATTTTAGAGCGTCTACCAAGTATCTGGGATTTCAATGAGGTAAAAAAAAAATTTTTTTTAAAAAGGATCTCTGAATTTTTTTTTTTTTTTGGAAGCTGCAGGTATGTGGCTAGCAAAAAGTACTAAGTACCACAAAGTCAATACTACCTCTAGTCTTCCACTTTGCCCCTATAGAAAAGAGGCAGACAACTATGTAAAGGAGAAAACTTCACCTGGATCCAGCTCTGCACTGGGGAGAATGACACATCAAGAAGTTACAAGAGGAAGAGCTGGAAAAAGGCAGATTAACAGAAGAGACAGGTGGGAGGTACATCCAACAGCAGAAGGATGCAAGCCTGCTGGCTCTCTCAAAAGTGCCTATGCAGGAGTAGCATATCCATCTGATTTCTTCTCCCCTCAAAGCAGGGAAGTCAGGTCCAGCAGGAGTCACCCACAGACTCAAACAAGTGGGTCACTAACTGGTTTAAAAAGATCATGAGATTGCAGTTGAGTGACCCGTGCATGTGGGTCTGCCCCCTGACCTAACTGTGGTAAACCATTGATGCAAAATGCATGTACAGTTCACTGAGATCAGAATTGAAACACAAAACACATGCACAAAGCACTTGCAGCACTCCTCCCAAAACCAACACCTCAGTTTTATCTCCAACTTCACTACCCAGCAGTCCCACACATAGTGGATCCTTCCTGCAAGGTCTCATAGCTTTCCAGAGTTTTGCATGCAACACTTTCTAATGGGTTGCAGATAAGTTAACCTTGTATAACTTCATGAGACTTCATTCATTTCACCAAAGTACCTCCTCTACCTGGAATGGCATGAACCAGCTCCTTGGCTTCCATACTGATCCCACATCCATCAGCAGACTAAAGTTGAACTTCTCTTAGCTTGTGGCTCCAGTGACCCAGCATGCTAGAGACCCTGTCCCAAAATCCTACTCAATCCCTCTTGACAAGCTCTAGAAACCACTCTGTAGTAGTTTGTTGGAAACCAGACTCTGCCAATAGGTGTTGGGAGAGGAGCAGGAAAGTGTTCTTAGCACAGATCTCATGTATGTTTGTAATAACAGGTCTTGCAAGTCTTACATTCTTGTGACAGTATCAGAATACCATGTCACAATGTGCACTATTGCAATGCTACAGTTTATTTTTAAAGCATTTCTGCAGTAACCTTATGTGGGGCAGAGAGTACCATATAGTGAACAGATCTTTAAGAGCCTGAGAAGCACATTCTGAAGTCTCATGGACCATGTTCATATAGGAACATAAAACTATATTTTAGAACTAGAATGCACAGAGGAGTCCCTAGACATTTAGAACTGCCAGCCCAAGCCATTGCTTAATATATGAAATATTTTTCTAAACAATTTTTCCAAATCTGGCAGCTGCGGATGAGGACTGTATAAAGAAGCACATCCAAAGAAGTTACTGTGGCAATTCAGGGCAATTCAACTGCTAGAAGGAAAAAGGGAGGAAGGATCCCAAAGGCCCTTGAGGGAGAAAGTCTTGTAAAAGCTACCCCAGAAGAGAAGAGATAGAACTGAAGGTTCAACAGAGCAAAATATTCAAAATGGAGATCAGAGAAACAGGAAAACCAAAAGACTATATACATAAGAAAAAAAATGAATATTTTTACACTATGCTTTCCGGAGTTAAGATTACAGAGAAAACTCAAGTTGATATAAAAAAACTGTTTAAAATATATTTCTTTTAAATATGTATTTAAATTCAAAACCTAAGGCATATCTAAATTCAACATCTTAATTCATTTTCCCCCTTTAATTCTCTGGTGCCTTCTTTTTTAAACAAGCCAACCTTTATTGTGTTTGCAATTTAATCACTGTAGAGTTTTGCTAAAGCACAAAAAACAGAATGCAAAGTAAGTAGAAAGTGATCAGATAGCTTTTAAAAATACTAATTTTTTTTTAATTTTTAACCAAGCAGCAACTTAAAATGGTGAGTTATCATCTAATAATCTATGCACTTGTAAAATAACGTTTTTATTTAAATGTTTATTTTTTACCAGTAACAGTAATGCACCAATTACTTCTGTAGAATTTAGAATTATGGCATGTTTATAAGTATGAAAGTAACATTTCAATATTTAAGCATCTTTGCAAAACCCACTGGCATCAAGAAGATTCTTTCCACAGACTGCTGGGGACTCTGGATTAGACTTTTACATACACAGGACAACCTCCACTTAACGGGTTCTGGATTGGGAAGGTGTGCAATGTTACAAGGATATACCATTTTCAGGTTATGATCTTTCTCAATACTATGACACTATCAGCCTGTCCCTTGGTTGTTTCTGAATTCCTGTACTTCTTTCAAACACTTTTGCTGCTACCATCCATCATGCAAAATCCTTCTGCTTTGTCATGACCTGTGAAAGCTGAAAGATTTAAAGCGGTCACCTGTCCAAAGGAATTTCAGCTACTAACTGATGCCTGAGAGAAGATTTGGTCTCTGAGACGCCCCAAGGGGAAAAAAAAAAGGTACTGCCTGCATGTATGTATTTGTAATAAAAAAATCCCAAAGTGTCACTGTTCAACAGTTAAACTTTATTCTAGGTAAAAGGTTGAAGGGGGAAAAAAAAAAAAATCTAGCTCTTAGATTTAAATAAATAAATAACAAGCCAAAAGTTTGTTTTAGAAAATTAATGAAATGGTGTTGGCCAATTCAATTTATTCTGCATACATGCATACAAAACTGCGTAATGGCAATTTATTATTTATTAACACAATTATTTTCCCATCTTTATCAAGCAATGTTCTTACTGCCAAAGATGACCTGTTCTTGTTCCGTGGGTATTTAAGCAAAACAAGATGTAGTAATAGGAATGTATGTCCATAACAAAAGAATCAGCAGTCAACAGCGAGCTTGGTTCATTAGTTCACTTTCACTTCAAAGGTGAAGTTACTCAATTCCAAATGCATAATAAATCTGAATTCTCTTTTACACTTCAGAGGAGTCAAAGAGATGCAGCTCCAAGTATAATGTTTCGGATTCTGTTCCTTCTAAAATGCTGATCCATACACTTTCAAACAATCCTAGATATTAACACCAGGATAAATGTAAACCTATAACATGTTTTGTTAAACCAACAAAATACTTTACTGTTAGAAATAGAGAGAAGCTTTAGGAGCGTAACACTTTAGCATGCAAGTCTAGACAGCTCAATTCCCTTACCAATACATAGCAGACTAAAGTAAGCAATGGAGCTGCCTTTCCAAAAAGTTGCAATATTTTAAGCTTCAGCAACACCTTTAAGCATCTGAACAAGCAAAAATAAAAGTTTGCTTGATAGTTAATTTTTTTGTAAGGTAAGTGAATTTTTACACTGCCAGCCATTTTTATAGTTAGTAGTAAACAACATGTTTTATTTTCTAGCAAACACACTACAGGGGAAAAAAATGTAGATAGGCGTTAGTATAAAGCTACTCAGTATTCAGAAAGCTGTGTTTCTGCTCATCCAAAATTGTAAACTGTTGAACGCAGTATTACAATTTTAAGTGGACAATAAAACCAGTGAATACAAAGGAAGATTTGCTCATCTTGTGCACCAAAAAGTGTCCTTTCCTGTCGTATTCCTGACAAAAAGGAGTGCCACTGAACTCCACACTTTACCTTCTCCCTTATAGTGCTCTCAGATGTGCAAAAGCAATGCAGTTGTAATAAAAGCTGTGTCCATAGCTTGCAGCAAATGCACCTCTGTATCTGAGGGCAGAAACTGACCACAATGTTTCCTGTCTACTCTGTCCCACCCCCTTTATGGAAGGCTACCAAATTAGCACCTGACTTTCACCGACCGGATCAGAATTATGACCATCTCGCATTCAACCTGCAAAGATGCATGATCTCAATAACGCAAGTTGAAACAATTTTTCCAGTCCTTTATCTACAAGCCAAAGGTTCCAAAGCAGGTGACTTTCAGAAGCTGTCCAAGAAACATCCACTCCTGGTTACAGTATAAAAAATAACTGCTAGATGACATTCATCACATCAACTGATAAGCAAGCTACTAAGCCAGCGTTTCATTATCAGAACCAAGGTCTTCATTCAGACAAGTTAAATGGTAGCAGACTTATAGGTAACAGAAAAGCCGGTATTTTTTTTTTATGCCCATGAGGCATCTTTTGTTCTAAATTTAGCCTGTGGGAACTTGATGGTTATGAAAGGTGCTGAATTTTTAGCTCCTGGGACAAATGCAGTGTCTAAAAATTGACAGAATGCAGAACACCACTGTCTATAGTAGCAACACAGACTTTCCAAGATCTCTCTGTCAGCTGATTATGTCAAGCAGACCTGGTTTCAGGTAAGAACATTTCCCTATCGACCCTCATTCAAACTATCATTCCTGTTGCCTTCAGTTCTGGATGAGATTCACAGATGCCCTTGCTCAGGAACAGGAAATGATTTGTAGTGAGGGCCTACTTTAATAAAGTTTATTTCTGAGTGCGTGATACTGCCAACCTCGTCTGCAGTGACACCACATCTGGCAGCTGGAGTTACCACTCCCTTTTCCTGCTCAGTAGTGCCACCGTATTTCCTCACTGCCTGGCCAAACCCTCTCTTCTCCCCCATTTCTGACTGTCAAAGTCCCCTGGTTCCATGGGCTAGATAAGATGGCTCCACAGGCTGTAGGTTGCTGGCCCTACTAGCTCCTTTGGGCATTCACATATGCCAATGAGTATTTACATACCCAAATCACAATAGCAGTTCTACATTCACTTTAGTGTCTAAGCAACAGTGAAATCTGATCAGCCCTGTGGGTTTTTCCAGTCCATTGTGTCTTACTAATAAAGCTTGGCTTAAAGAACTTTGAATGATTGTTTTTATTAAACTGAACGAAGGGATCCAATCTTTCCAACCTCAGACCCCAGAGTAGTCAGTTCCTTGGGTTATGCTCGATTCTCCATTGTTTTTCACGGAACAGTATCAATTCCCCCAGGAAGCAGACAAGGCCTCCACGAGAAATTTGAGGAACTAGTACAGGCTGGTATGGGCTCCCACCCTCATTTTGGGAACAGGAAATAAAAACATTCTATTTGAAGTCTAAGCTGAATTCATAAGCACAGAATTAAGTTTCTAGAAATCATACTTCTACTTTACTGCATGTTACCTGCTAATGTTTTAGTCAATATATGGTAATGTCTACCAAGAAAGAGAAGTCTCATGATTTCAGGGTGTCCAGTACAACTGTAACTATTTCCCCCTCCTCTAGGCCCTGGAAGCAGGGACATATTATCCCCATTTCACAGAATGATAGAGTGGGGAGTTCTGGTAGCATTACACAAGGTTACCTACTGAGCTTAAGGCTTCACTTTTGGCCATCACCTTTACTATTCAAGGCAGTAGAAGGAATGAGAAAAAGTACTCCCTTTAGGGACTTAAGCAGCAGTTCTGCACCCTGGGTTGCCTAAGAAATTCAAAAGGTAGACTGAGACTAGTCTCTGCTGCCAAAAAGCGTAGAGATGCCCATGCCTTTTGCTAACTCAGTGAGCTGGTGGTCATTTTGGAGCAGCTGTGCTTTAGGAAGACTAAGGTGCAGCTACACAACCTCTCTGAAATCATTGTGCAGTTTGAGAAAGAAGAGCTACTGGCAGCGCCTGGAGCCAAGAAGGAGTCCAGGCAGGGGTGTAATAAGGCAACTGAGCACCTGAGGCAGCAGGATATATGAGGGAAGTGGCAACTTCCAGCTGCTGCTGTACCACCAGTGCAACTGTAAAGGTTGGGCAGCAGATATTAGTTTTGCATCCCCTCCCCTCCACCCCCTAAGTGAGCACCCAGGGTTGCTGCCCCAGACACCCCACCCTAGTTATGCAACTGAGCCCAAGTACCAGCTCAACAGGTTTCATAAGGAGTACAGCCCTTCTGACAAATACAGCCAGGGAAAAAGCCAAGCTGGTACCAGATCTGTGAAAGCATCATCATCTTAAGTCTTTATAAACAGACAATTTCTCCACCTTCAAGAAGCATGGGGAGAATTTCTTTAAAACATATACATAAATTTGGCTCTTACATTTTTGTGTAGGTGTGCTGTAGAAACAAGGTCAGGCTGAAAGCTTCCCTAAAGGGTTCCCTCTGCTAAACCCCTTCAGGCATCCTTATAGGCATGAGTGGGTATCTATCTGCAAAGTGCTTCAGAGAGCCTGTCCTCAGGAAGTTATAATCCAGTTACGACAACCCAAACGGGCAAAGGGCCTTAAAGTTCAAGGACAGGGCAAGGTTCCCTTTACCCCAGAGTACATTGCCACATACCTTTTATAACAGGTCATTTTCCAACTTTGAAAAAGCCTGTGAAATCTGTTCAGCCATGCCCAGGTTTTGGAGGCAGTCAGGTCACTGAGAAAGCAGGACTGGCTCCCAGGAGAGCAAGGCAATTCTTTCATTCTGCTTCCTTATAATTAAGGGACTTTCCTTAGTTTCCCGGATGTAGAACAGATACTGAGGCAAGGAAAGAAGAAGTTCCATTCGGTTTAAAGCTAACCGCTATGTGGTCAGATCACCCCATCACAGAAATGTTTTTGGCTTCTGTAGTTGTTTCTTTTCTAGCATGTCCCTACCACTGTAGCAAGCCTGAGAACACAACTGGGCCCTGGGAACGGTCAGTGTCAGCTGCTTGCAGCCACTGGGCTGCACCATGCTTCACCTGTCACCCCATGCCTGGGCTCCGCCTCTCCCCACTCCCCCCAGCTTCTGCACCGCGCCATGCCCTGGTGCAGGCAGCTGGTGTCAGCTGCTCCCAGGGCCATTGCAGCAGGGGCTGGGGTGAGTGGGGACAGGCAAAGCCCA
>NW_005842620.1:735355-737823 GCF_000455745.1 Alligator sinensis | reverse complement strand
AGTCTGTTGGGGGAGGGGGCGCACACCTATGCAGATCGCATAAGAGCAAATTGACCTCACATATAAGTTATGGGTCTAAAAATGCTCATCACATAAGAGCGAATTTGCATATATAGAACCCACATAAAATCGAGGGAAACCTGTAGTGAGAAATATCAACCTACTGGATACAAAAAAAACATGGACTAAATATAGACTTTGGATTTATGATGCATTATAGCCTGCCTAACATCCAACTCCCCAGGTAAACCCTCCACTTTTTACCAGCTATTCTCATTCCCTTCCCACCCCCCAACCCTCCTGTCTCCCATCCTTTGACTACAGCTACATTCATTACCCCTACCCCCACCTGTCTTTCACCTACTGACCACCTCAATTTACATTTTAACTGACTGGATTTCTTGCATAGATACTGGCCTCTGGTTGTTTTACCTCTCCATTCAGGAAAAGCACACACCATCTGCAGGTACTCTCAGCCTGAGGAGAAAGCTTATGCTAGTTTGTGCCCAAAAGCTTGCTAAGAAGAATTTTTCCAGCTATCTGAGTTGGTCTAATAATAGATATCAGATTTACCCAAAGAACCTTGTCTGCCATTGTTAGAAACAAAGTATTTATATTCTTTCTGAAAATTAGTCAGCTCCCACCATGCATATTTTTCACAAAACCAAGCGAGAGCCCATTTGATCACCACATGCTCCCAGATTCTTGTAGTTAAGTTTTGCCTCTTGACACTTTAGGACAGTGTGCACATTAGAGGTAAATACAGCCAGCCAGAACAGAGCAGAAGACAGATATAGAAGCATGTAGCCTTTTTAATTTTTATTTACCTCTGTAATTCACCAAGCCCTGTGCTTGTAGATGGGCTTGGGTTTATCCTCAGGAAGTTCTGCTTTAGGTTGAGATGAGTGAGGTCTTGACTGTAGAAGAGGTTGGCAGGCAGATGCTCAAGACTGCAGCATGACAGATCCACTGAGCTTATGCGCTGTGATGCAATCTAGAAACCAAGAAACAAGCATGATAAGACCACTGAAAATGAGAATGTCCCCTTTTACACTTACGGGTGTAAGAGGAGTCTTTTACACAAAAGTAGTTACTGGTCTTTTCACTTTCCCGTGCTCTGCCAGTGCTGCCTCAGTCCCAGTGATAGCCAGTATGCATGAAATGTATGTAGTGAAGGTTTATCCAGTGCAAGTCTTGGAACACCGATGTGCTCCCCACTGACTAGAAAAAAAAAAGTTGGTTAACACTCACTCTGCAAGCAGAGATGACTGGCATTTGGTTTGAAAGCAGTCTGTCTATAGGCAAGTAACAGGTGCAAAGATGGGGCATAAAACATTCCATGCTGCTATACAAGCAGTAAATATACATGAAGTGATAGGTAGATGTGCAGTTTCCCAGTCTCAAGCTTTTAGAGTCAGTGTTATGAAGGGATATTAAAGGAAGATCATTGTGCTTACCATGCATTTATAATGTCAGCTTTCTAATTTATAGAAACTCCTGTTGTTTAATTTTTCAACATTCTGCCCTTGCAACTAAATTTCAAAGCCCAGAAGGGGATATATTTATATAGCTGGTGCTAACATGTCTCTTCAGGGATAAGGACCAGCAAGCCTGCTTTTTTGCCCCTCCATGTAATTACTGATTATACTGTGCTCTTCTGCTTTCACAGATCGAAGCTGTTAGGGCAAGAAGATTTCAAAAAGTGGTTTCTTCTCCTTGCTTCTCATCATGCACTCTCTCCCCCCAGACATTTCAAAATTATTTTCCCATGGTACTGGAAAAGGAGATGGAAACACAAAGCTCTTCATTAGAATGTCAGGTCATCCTAGAACATGACCTTGAGGTCACCTGTTAACTACCAACACATTAGCTGTGGCACAACACTACAGGAATGTCTTGTTAACAATGTGCCATAATTCTGGCCACTTGAGAATGATTTCCTATAGTTCCAGCAAAGACAAGCCTACAGAAAGAATGATTAAAGAAATAAGGGAAAGTCACCACTAGAGAAGCATGCTTCTTGTATGAACCTTGTTACAGATCTGAGGGCTGAAAGGAGCAAGAGCTATACCGCTAAATTAGACCTCTAAAAAGTAGCACAAATGGTTACGTATTCTGACAACTATTCCTTGCAACAGCAACATAGCTTTATTTGGTCAGCAAAATTTTTATTGGCCTTGTACACTAAGGCTCAAAATTACAAACACTACATCTAAAGAAAAGAAAAGGAAAAAACAACACAAAAATTCATAAACAAATGCACAGGCGACGTCAAGCAGATTGTACTGATTAGAAGAACATGTAGCTCCGCTGCCAACTATGGTTATAAAGTAACATCACCCCGCATTTGTGGAAAGGGCCAGTTCTGCACAAGTTGCCCTGAATGCAAAAGAATGAATCAGCTTTAGCTAGAAAAACAGAATTGGCTGAGGCTGAAGGGAAGGTCAGCAACAGGGGAGAAATATTCC
>NW_005842620.1:733808-735345 GCF_000455745.1 Alligator sinensis | reverse complement strand
GAGGGGGGGGGGGGGGGGGGAGAAAAAACTGTAAGCCAGCTTGATTGTAAATACCGCCTTCAACTTCAAGAGGAGTTGTCAGTTCCGTCATTTTCCCCAATATAAACTATAAATATCAAACTCCTACTTTTACATTACAACGGCTCAAATCTTGATTTAAAGCCTACATGTTACTGTAACTGTACTACATAAATAGGACCATAAAGGGTGAAGAATGCTTTTTCTTCTGTGCTAACCAAAAGCTATTAATATGTAATTCTGACGAACCCAGTATGAGAAAAGTTCTCTCCTTTATTAGCCAAATTATGACACTAAGAAGTAGTAAATAAACTCCTGCTATTTTTATCACACAAAAGTTACTGCAGATTAGGGAGTAAGTGCTTTAAATCAACAAAGCAATAGGCCACAGGAGGTATATTTTAATACAAAGGTCTCTAAAACAGCATTAAACAACAGTGGTAAAAATGAATCGGGAACACTTAATAAAGGATAAGCGTCATTAAAAAAGCAGGAGTAACATGCAAGACTGGATAAGTCCGAGTCAAGCGTAATGGAGTATTTCACTAATGAAAATACTACCATTTTGTAGCACATTTGCAATACTTTTTAAAAGCATCAAGTCTTGCAAAAATAAGATTAGGATTCTTAACAATCTGCTAATAATCACAACCTTCACAAGTCATGAAAGTTCTGTCTAATCCTCTGTTAAACAGTAATTTTCTATCGAGGACCCAACATTTCCAACCTTGTTACGTGGAGGATTTTTGAAAGATTTACATGCGACTGACAAATTATTTGAAGATGCCTCTAACATAAAATTAGGAGGTTCAAAGAAGTGCGTATTGGAAGGGATTGGCCCTGTTACTGGCCACAATTTTACTGAAATAGTGTGTCATATAAAGATTACAGAACTGAGGAAAGAATTAGTTTTATTTTCTCAAAAGAGAATTAACTTGATTAATGTAATCCTTCAAGCTAGACCTTACTGACCCATAAACTAAGTATTTTCTCCTAGTAGTGTTTTACTGCTCAAAAATTAATATTGTTCTGTACCACAAAATGGTAGGAAAAAAAGAAAGATTTTTGGGATTACATTTTTACCGGGGGGAGGGGAGGGGAGAGAAGCCTACACAATTCTGTGCTTAACCTTAGAGCTCACAAGGGTAAGTTTAAAATGTATGATATTACACTTGAAAACAACTATTTAATGCTAATATAATGCCTGGGTTCCCAAATTAAACAGTATAAGGAACTTAAATCTCATTTTTCATTGACTTAGAGATTGAGTACCCTTTGTACTTATTATTGAATTATTTAGATCACAGCATTTAAAAAAAACAAAAGAAAACAAAAAACCTAGGTATATCAAGTTCCCTGGGCTGACTTAAACATCATAACAGATTTTTTTGATATCAAATTAAAACAGGTGACAGCCTTTTCAAAACCAACTTTCACACAAAAAAAGCATGGGGAAAAGCCCTGTAACTAGGGTCAATTAATTCTGCAGACAGAGACAGAATCCCCTTTTCTCCAAATC
>NW_005842620.1:727530-733798 GCF_000455745.1 Alligator sinensis | reverse complement strand
GGGGGGGGGGGGGGGGTGTCAGCATCACTAAGCACTTCTCCAAAACAAGACAGGAATAGACAGACACACTTGCTTTTGAATTGTGGGCTTTTTAAAGGCTCTAGTGCACGGTTATATACAGTTAGTATCAATCAGTCTTACTGTACACCCTGTTCTCAGTGGCTCTCCTTCGCACTTGACCAACACAAAAAGGGTTCAGTGGTTAATCCCCACACCTGTTCACCATCTCCAGGTTGTGAGATCCAATGGCCCAGTCCCATCCCGTGTCCTAAGCCACAGAGGAAAGCAAAATTCCCCATGTTCCTTGCAGCCCATTTCATCTAGGGGAACATCTCTTTCCTGATCCCAAATTTGGCAACAGGTATGACCTTGAGCGAAAGACCAAGTCACTCCATCCATAAGCCTGCAATGTTTCAATGACATAGCAAAATCCATACTTTGGAAGTTCTGATTTCCAGCAGATTTTTTAGTTGTTTGTTTTATTAGTGGCAATTAAAATATGAGGATACAAGAATAAAACACTTAGTTATATGTGATTTTGTAATGTTTTTAAACAAATGTATAAATGGATTTTATAGAAATTTTACCCCACTATTATTTCAACAGAAGAGAGAGGAAGCAGTAACCTGGTAGGTTCACCCAACAGTTGATTTACTCAACAGCAATAAATTTGACTGAAGATCCTTTCAGTTCACATTGCATGGTACTTGCTCCATTCAGGCCTACAAGTTTTTAAATGCTTCCTTTGTCTAACACTTGAGGAACAGACCAAGTAAAGGTCCCATAAAAGAAAGTGGCATAAGACTAGAATAGCAAGCCAAAAAAACACTCTAGATCTTCATCGCAATTATCTTTTAAAACGTTAGTGCACTGTGTACTTTGCCTCAGCAGTAATGAAATGCAGTATCGTTATTCATAATGGTATTGGCAGAGCAGGCTTTTCCCTTGGGCAATGAAAACCAGTGAATGACTATTCCCCACCTAAAATGAGTTTGCCTATAAAAAACTATAATTATTTCAACAGAAACACTCATGAAATGCTAGCATTTTCAAACTGCCTCATGCATTACTTTTAACACAACACTGCTTAAAAATATAAGCAAGGGTACACAAAAGCTAGTGACATCCTATGTGGACCAAACTGCTCTGAACATGTCTCCTTTGGTTAGTGTTTGGTAACTTGATTTGAAGACAACTAGGTATGATGACAAATAAGATGAAAAGGAACCTAGTTTCGTGGTAAATTTACCTATTTGCAATTAAAAAATTGCAACAAGCCGCCTCTGTTCTTTCTTTTGTCCAAAAGCAGAATTGTGTCCCCACCACAAAGCTGTGATGGGACTGATTACTGGACCCTTCTCTGCTCTATCCTACAAAAATCTGCTGCTAACAATGGATGCCAGCGGTGTCTTCAAGACAGATTCAGGCCTATTTTACATGCGTAAGTTTTTGCTATAACCTAAAGCATGAATTTTAAAAATAAATGTAATTATACATTCTCCCTATTCATCCCAACTCCCTCAAAATAGATTTTTTTTTTTAAAACCTCCAATAAAAGACAACTAAAATAACAGATCTCAAAATGCGTTCCTGATAGTTGATTTTCTCTCAAGTTACACCCAATATTAGCCTTTGTATACACGTGTTTTAATTTTGCCCCCCCTTTAAAATCTTCAAAAAAGACACACGTGTTAATCATAGCATTGTGGCAAAGCTTGCCAGGCTTTGCCTGGCTCTCTGGGCTTAGGAAACTGCAAATGCAAATGGTGGGGCAAAACCCACCAACCGGAGCTAGGCAGGGGAGGAGCCAGAAGGAGAGTCCACTCCACCTCTATTGTAAAGGCGGGGGCGCCAGGACGGACCTATTTGGGAACTGCAGCTGCAGCTCCCCCAACTGGTTCATTTTCAATCTGGAGGCAGGGCCCCAGAAGGGGATATAAGCAACTGCATGCTAAGCACATGGCACAGTCTGCAAGGGTGAAGAAGAGGGAAGAGGCCACAGGGCCAAAAAGAGCTGGGAGAACTGCCCAGCGGGCATATCCAGCTGCCCTGAAGAGCCTGAAAATTTCACCGCTGGACAGAAGTGGTAGAGAGGTGCTGGTGTCACTGTACAGAGGGTCCGTGAGGGACCAGGACTCTGGGAGCTGCATCAAGGTGGCTCAAGTCTCCGACCCCAGCACGAGGCTGGGCTGCAGCACAGGCATCGCTGCATCGAGGGTCCTCAAGGGACTGAGACCCTGGGAGCCGCAAAGTGCCTTGGGTTTCCAACCCCGGCATGAGGCTGGGCATGGGAGCCAGCACTACTGCATGGTGAGTCATTGTGGGGCGTAAGGCCCTGAAGAAGGAAGGGCCGGGAAGTCTGGGTCCTATCCCCTGTGGTGAGTTCACGTGGGTCCCGGAATGGAGTGGTCCCCAAGCATGGGGAACAGTATTCGGAGCAATCCTGCCCTGGGCATGCATAAGGTTGGTCCAGGCCCGCAACTCCCTCTGCTGGGAAGGTTTGAGCCACTGGGCTGCGTGAGTGAGTTACGCCTCTCCCCTGGGTCCTGGAACTAAGCACTCCCCTGGAGAAACATTAGCCAGGCCCAGGCAGCTTATGGACACCACCCACCTGGCTCCTTGGGTCATGTGAGTCAGTGGGGCAATATATCTATTATTATTATTATTATTTTGAGAGCGAGCACAAGAGGGCTCTATATCTATAAATAAATAAAATGCGTACCTGGTTAAGACATTGCTTTCTGTTCCTCCTCTATTGAGATACGATAGGTGGGATGGAACTGCGAGGAGACTGCAGTTTCTACCCCCAGCATGTGTGCCCTACTGGCTTTTCCCTTCTATTGGTGAGAGGGGGACACTCACTCTTGGGACAGCCAGGTTACAGCATTAATATTTCTAAAGCTGACTCCAACTATAATAAGAGTGGTTCAAACAGCTACAGGGGTTTAGGTTGTAGCCGTGTTGGTCTAAGGATATAGGCAGACAAGGTTCCTTGGGTGAATTTGATATCTTTTATTAGACCAACCCAAATGGTTGGAGAATAGTTATTAAGCAAGCTTTCGGGTTCAAAAACCCTTTGTCAGGCTCAGGAAGCTGCAGCAGTTGGTGTGTGCTCTTCCTGGATGGAATGAAAAGTCTTTTCATTCCATCCAGGAAGTATCAAATTCACCCAAGGAACCTTGTCAAACAGCTACAGAAATTCAGTCAAACAGTGTCGCAGAAAGCCCCCTTTGTACATTTACTTTCTGGACACTGATATACTGATATAACAGAAGCCCCTTCTTGCCTGCACCACCCCCCATTTTGTGCATTTATTTTTCCTCCTAAGTATTGGCAGAAACCTAGCACACATTGCATGGGTGTGGCAAGGCTCAGAACAAGCCAGAAAGCTGAAGTGGCTTTCTGTAGGAGAAACCTACAAACTACACCTACATATCATTTAAGCTCAGTGTCACTAAAGAAAACAAAAGAAATAAAATATCCACTTCAAAAGACTGTAAATATATCCTGGTGCTAACCTAACTCACTCACTGTCCCCAGTAACCTTTGATCCTCAGTACCTCACAGTGCATTTTTATATTTCATCTGTCTCATCTTTACCATGGCATTTTATATTTTTTACTTTTAAACCCTTAAGGAATGCACTCCCTGTAGAATGAAGTTACACCCTGGATCATTGTTAATAGTCTAGCCAAAGGAACTTACTAAAAAACTCTGCTCTGCAAGCCATTTTAGGCTAACCAAGACAAGGAACTGATTCCTGGGACTGAACACCCACCCAACTGACTATTCCTGCAACCCTTCACAATATCATTGGTAATTAATCAAAATCACAAACTGGCTCCCAAAACTGTACTACCAGATAGGCAAGACACCTTTGACTAACAGCTGCTGTGCACGACTCAAGTAGGACAGCAACCTCCAGATGATGCTAAAGAAGATGGCAGCCAAGATGATGCTGGGGGATCACACAAGTCTGCCAGAAAGGGATAAAAGGCAGTGAAGCATGACCCTCAGTGGCGCCCTGTCATCCAGCACCTGACCTACCAAGAGAAGACAAGCAGCTGGCCCCTTTCTGGGGAAGACATTGCCTTGAAGGAAGCTGACCATTGGCAGCAGACTCCAGGGCCTCAGATAGGTAGATATACTGACACCAGTGCTCTCACAATCACTGCAGCAGCTACTATACACCATACTACCTGGGTCTAAATTACATGGGTTTGAATGAGTGAGTGCATGCATGTGTGTGTGTGCACGTGTGTGCTAAGGGGACCAATACCACTCATAACTCAAAGTTTGCATTTATGATTTTATTGGTAACTTCACATCCCAATTTATGATGATCCCAAGAGTTGGTCCTTTGTAGCCAACAACACTAATGATCTAGAACAACTAAGAGCAAAAACATTTCCTCTCAAAACCAATCCAGCTCCATACCACAAGCATCTTGTATAGAAAAATGCGAGAAGCCCACTATTGATGGCCTCAGTCCCATTTTCAAGGAAAACTTGTCAAGAAATCAACTGAGATCTTCACCCAAATGAAAATAACTTATTTTCCCTGAAGTATAACTACCCAGCAAGCTAATATAGCCATTCCCTTTTATAATCTAAAAAGGCTACCTAATTCTCTCCATCCCATCCTTTACTTTTTTAAAAACATCATGTTAAACATAATACACATCCAACTCAAGCTTAAGACCCTTCAAAAGAATATATATGAAAGCCAAACTGGGCAAAAACTTACAAAACTAGGGAAATCAATGATACAGTAATTCCATTTAGGGACAATAGGTACATGATGGTAAGCTAGTCACAGTTCAATCAGCCTGTCCTCCTATTTCTTCCTCAAAACTTAAAACTTGCTCTGCTGTACAACAGTACACTATGCAACCAAAATACCCAAGGCAAAAAAGTGACATTTCTTTAACTAGCACGCCTCACCCTCCCCTCAATTTTTGTTCTTTCACGTTGATCAAAACCTGTGTACAAAAAGAATATCTTCTACATTTGAACTTCATGCAGGTTTAGTGTTCACCAACTGCAGTGTTTGCTACTTCAAAAACAGACCAGTGGAACAGAAATAGTGAAGCAAGTTTCACACACAACACTTCAGATATGATTTGAGACTGCTTGAAAACTCTTGCAAGCAGAGACTTGTCCTACCAGCATAACACTATTTGGAAACTTATTTTGGAATAGATGGCTTTTTGTGTCAACCTAAACAAAGAACGGTCCCTTTTGTTACAGTGTATGCACATCCACATGGGAGTTTTACTGGCAGTCATGCTGGTAAGTTTCCCTGAATAGGCAAACCCCTAAGCAAGTAGAAATGGAAATTACCATAATGGAAAATAACTGATGCAAGTAACATGTCATTCTATATAAATCAGACTCCAATTCCTTCACTTTAAGTAGATTTCCCAAATGAAAATGGCTTTTCCTGTTAACTCAGTAGAGAAGTACTGACAAAAGAAAAACATGTCAGCAACAGCCTCAGTTTGGGAACCTTGGTGGTTTTCATTTTTAATTAAGATCCACTGAAGGGGTCAAACATTTTGTGCCCCTGTTCCATCACCAGCTGCCCATTCTCCATCACATTTTGTAAAAGCTTGAACAAGTACCTACAAAACTCATGACAACTACTCCTCTCTACACTTTCAGAGGTCTAAAACTCTGACATCAGGAGTAGCAGTAAACTAAATTGGGTAAATTAATTTATATAATTGTATTTAAAGCAAAAAGATACCTATCAAAATCTCATCATTGTAATGGCAAGAATTTTTGTGGGTGATAACTCTTATTGGACCAAATAAATACACAGAACTGGTCCAATTAAAAGATATCACCCACAAAAATCCTTGCCTCCTGCACATTTCCTGGACCATCACATCTACAACATGATACCAACACAACAAAAACATTGTTAATGAAACTCAAGACTGGGCATTACAACCTCGGAAAGTATAAATGCATATGGATGCCAACAGGCCTCTTAACTTCTTACCTAAGCTTTGCTTCTGTTAAGTAGCAGAGGGAGTAAACAGATGCAGCACTTAAAACATTTCAAAAGGCTACTGTACAGATGTGGAGAAGGGATAACATACTCTCAAGCATGACAAGGTGGTGCCTGCAGGGAGCTGATACTATTTGGTACCATTTTGCACTACCATACAACTGTACAGGTTATCAGACCTTTGGCATCCCAACAGGCAGTGCTCTCTATCCACACTTCTTCCTGGCTACTGTTACCTGCTTCCCCCCCCCCC
>NW_005842620.1:718180-727452 GCF_000455745.1 Alligator sinensis | reverse complement strand
GCACCTCAGAACTGGCAGTCAATTTGGCTCCCACGGGAGAAAAGGCAGGGAGAAGAGTCCAGGTGTTGTACCCTCTGGCTGGAGAGCTTGCTTTGGCATACAGCTGTAATATTTTCAGAGCACTCCAGCCAGGAGCCATGACAGGGGCTGCATGCGTATCCTGCAGTTGAAGTGCTGTGCTTTTGAAATGTTTCTAAGCTAAAATGTTTCAAATGGTATATCTGTTCAGATCCACAGAGAACCCGATTTACATTTCTCCCTCTACTTCTTAACTCTCCATACAAAGATCTCCAAAATACTTGCTCTTGGAACACAAGGCTTCCCAAATCTCTCCCCCTTCCCTGCAACACTTGTGTGAAGACAGCATGGCATCAGCCTTCAGCTTGGAGTATCCCTAGAAGGACAGCAAATCTCAATCTTGCCAAGGCAGAGATACCAGAGCAGCATGCAATTTACTGTGCATGGGGTGGGGGGGGGAGGAGGGGAAGAGTCCTTCCAAATAAGACCCTGATAAAGAAACACGGAGTCAGCCTGTACGCTTAACATGAACAAAATTAATTTCATTACATAGTATGTATGACCAAAGGTGTATGACCACCCCTGTAGCCTTAGATTTCTGCTTACTCCCAGCTCTACTCCTTTGTCCATCTTTAAAAAACCCTTTGAGATCTTTCTGGATTCAAGATACCACAAAATCTAGAATAGGCAGCACAACATTGATTCTAGTGTCCTGTACCCACATGTGATAATGGCAGACACATTTGCTTAGAACACAAAATTCAAATTCACATTTAGAACTGGGATCTGATTTAATGCCAATGTACAATTAGGCTTGAAAAAACCTAATTTTATGTGTGGGCAATACTGCTATGCTCCCCTGCTGGGTTATATTTTTTTAGTAAAACTATTTGATGATTAACTAAATACAACCATCTAGAACCAAGGAACAGAGCCTTGATAAACTTCAGTGCAAAGAGACAAAACTACAGCTTAGCTAGAACAAGCAAATCAACAAGCTTAAAATTACTAAATACCACTTCACAGTCTTAAAATCATCAGAATAATTTTAACACTATAATCAAGTCAGGATGCAAGCGTTCACTCCCATACTATTAATCTATGTGTACAACGTGTAAAAGAGGGTTTAGAACTGAAATGGCAACTATCTTTCTTAACAACTTAAGGTACAGAAGACAGTAAGTAATGAGTGCAAGAGGAAAAAACATTTCCAAGCATTCACCATTAACAATTCAAAACCTGCCCTAGTCTCATTTTAGAACTACTCACTCAAACCTGCTCTGTTCATTATTTTGTTCTTGAAGACAAAGATGTGACATGAAACCAGTAAGATGCATTTTCTTTGCTTAATTATTATCCTACAGACAACTATCTATCTGTGTCATAAGCAAAAGGCAGCCCCAACCTTAAAGACATACGCAAGTTTTCCCTCCATTATTTCAGACAAAAAATACTACACAACAGGGGTGAGCAATGTTTTTTGTGTAGAGTACCAAAAACACCCACAACCTCAACTTCTAAGATGTTGGCATACCAGAGGAGGACACCAAGGGAGCCATGAGAAGCCCAATCCTTGTCATGGCAGTGCAGCCCTGGCCCCTGGCCTGCCACCCACCCCGAAGGCGCACATGCCCCTGCCACCAGCCATGAGCCAGGCCAGGGCTCTGCAGACCCCAGTGCAGCTGCTTGCAGTCTCCTGGCTGCCTGCCTGCCACAGCTTGTTCAGGCTCTGGGCAGGCCCCCCATGCGGCCCGCCACAGAGCCCAGGCTGCTTGCAGCAGGCAGCAGGGAGCCTGCAAGCAGTTGCATCAGGGTCTGCGGAGCCCCAGCCCAGCTCATGGCTGGCAATGGGTACACACACACCTTGAAGCAGACTGCAGGGAAGGGGCCAGGGCTTCACTGACACAACAAGGATGTATCGGGCCTCTTGCAGCTCCACCGCTGTCCCCCACAAAGCACGTGCGCCAAGCAAAATGCCTTCACATGCCACACTCTGACATGCATACTGGGGGTTGCCTACCCCTGTGCTACAGCAAGGACTAAGCTCATTACTCTACTATACGCCAGAAGCTGAGCTCAGGTTAACTCAGGAAGAGTCATGAATGAACTAACACACTCAGAATTCACTAAAACAGGAACTCCTCAGTACTATTTGCAGCCAAAGATCTTGACTATTCAAGATTTCACACACACAAGAGGAAGTTAAGATCCAAAACAGAAACTGGAGGTTTTGCTGGATTGTAATCAGAACTAGAAAGAAAACTATTTTTAGAACTCGACTTCCAGAGAGGCTCTGAGAACAGTATTCCTACAAATAATTTAAAAAACCCACTTTAGTTCAGACACTCTCAAAGCCACTGAAAGAAACCAAAGCATGGGGAACAACATAAGTTTTTTCCACTTCCTCTGAGAAGTGATGGCTTCAACCACCCCAGAAAATTAGGAAACTATCTTCCAATGAAGAAATAAAATTGCTAAATACAAAGTAATAGTTACTGCTAGGTTACGGTTCAGAAAATATATTTTTGCTATTAAATTGATAAGCCTCACTATGTGTGAGAGCCTATGCATATAAACAGGCTTTTTATACAGCCTTGCTTCTGAAAATAGTGTTAATTACATTTCCACTCTTGTATTCAGTTTAGATATCCATTAATAAATTAACTTTTTTTTCAAAGCACTACTGGCAAAAAGGAACCAATTAGGCTAGAGTTAACTTCGTACTCTGGAAAACTGATGCTCATATTTGGCCCTCATGCCAGACAAATCCATGTAAAACAAATGTTTCTGCTTAGTCCAGGAACTGTGTAGAGCCTGAAAAGATTTAAGCAAAGACTGTAGTTAAAAAGCCAAGGAAATTCATCCCAGCCAGAAATGTGTCTGCTGCTATTCTGCAATACCCATCAATTCAAGAGGCAAGGTGCTTTGAGTAGATGTGATATCTTTTATTAGACCAACTGAGTAGTTTAAAAAAAATTACTGGCAAACTTTCGGGCAAGTCACCCTTCTTCAGGCATACTGAGTCTTTGCTGTTCTGAGACTCCAAGAAATGAGAGAAGCTAAAAGTGTGGCAGGATGTCAGTGAGAATGTAAATAGGTAGAAATTAGAAAGACAAAAGGTAAAGCAGAGAGGTAAAGCAGGGTGGGGAGGGGGAAGAAAGCAGGGAGGAAAATGGCTAAAGGGAAACATTACAGTGATAGAATACAAGGTAGAAAAGAGGCTGTCTGTGAAAAGGGAAATCATTGGAGATCAGGAAAAGAGGAATGAGAGAAACTCAAAGTGTGAGAAGTTGTTAGTGAAAAAATAAAAGGGTAAAACTTGGAAAAACAAAAAGGTAAAGCAGGAGAGGGAGGGGGAAGAAAGCAGGGGAAAATAAGGGCCAAAGGGAAACACTACAGTGGTAATAATATAAGGTAAGAAAGAGGCTCGCAATGAAAAAGGAAATAGTAGAAAATCAGGGAGTTGGGTGGTGGGGGTGGTGGAGATGTGTTGGCAGGTTTTGTATTTCTTGTCCGGGCATGGTCTGGCTCCATTCTCCACCACCGCCACAATAACTACACCCCACAGCAGAATCATCACCATTCCTGGATCTTATACCTGCACCTCCAGAAATATTATGCATCTCATCCAGTGCACCTAATGCCTCAATGGAAAATACATATGAGAAACCAAACAATAACTGCACACCAGAATGAACAAACACCAGAAACCTATCAAAGACAAGAATACCCAACTACCAGAAGGGGCACACTTCTCACGGGACAATCACTCCCTCTCCGATCTCTCAGTTCTCATCCTCAAAAGGGAATTTACAGCACACCTTCCAAAGAAGAGCCTACAAACTTCACTTCATAAATCTACTGAACACAAAAAAAATCATGGACTCAATATAGATATTGGATTCATGACTCATTGCAACCTGCCTGACATCTGATTCACCAGGTACCTGCCTGACCTGACCTCTTGCATTCTTCTTTTCCCCCCTCCCCTACTTTTCTGCCCTTTGTCTCCCTGATTTCCCACTGTTTCCTTTTTTCATTGTAAGCCTCTTTCTTACCTTATATTATTACCACTGTAGTGTTTCCCTTTGGACTTTATTTTCCCCTGCTTTCTTCCCCTTCCCTTCCATGGCTTTACCTTTTGCTTTTCCAAATTTTACCCTTTTATGTTTTCACTGACATCTTCTCACACTTTGAGCTTCTCTCATTTCTGTTTTCCTGATCTCCAGCGATTTCCCTTTTCACGGACAGCCTCTTTTCTACCTTGTATTCTATCACTGTAATGTCTCCCGTTAGCCTTTTTCCCCCTGCTTTCTTCCCTCTCCCCACTCCGCTTTACCTTTTGTCTTCCTAATTTCTACCTATTTACATTCTCGCTGACATCCTGCCACACTTTTAGTTTTTCTCATTCCTTGGAGCCTCAGAACAGCAGAGACTCCTGGTACCTGAAGAAGGGTGACTGCGCCTGAAACCTTACCAAGAACTTTTTTCCAACTAGTCAGTTGGTCTAATAAAAGATATCACATCTATTCAAAGAACCTTGCCTGCACATCTTAAATTATACAGACTTTTAAACTCACACAGATTCTAGATATGCTGTAGAGCTGTTTTCTGACTTCCTGCCAATATCAGGCTGTGGGAAAGACTATGAAAACAGGATTTAAGATTGGCTGGTTCTTCTGTACCTGGCACCTCAAAAACCTGAGTGCCTGATTGCAAAGTTTCCCCCACCTCTGAGTTCTGGATGAACAGGATGTCTATAGAAAGAAAAAAAGGTGGTGGGAGAGTGGCAGAGGGGAGGAGAAAGAAGGATCACACCTTCCAGGTTAACAAACTTATTTGACCTGGAAAAACTCTGCCACCTGAAACTTTGGGAACCTTTCAGAGTTTTCAACCCCAAGACTATTTAGTCCAAGTCTCCTTCACATTCTGGGCTGTGGCTGATCATCTATATTAAGAAAGCTTTGCGAAATCCACAATTCTTATGTTAGTTTAAATTGAAACAAAAAATTTTAACTTTCCAAATTAGCCTTGCCCAACCTAAAAAATTTAGAACTAGGTTATATAATTCTGCAACAGATCAAGATTGAACTGTACCCACATACAGATATAATTTAAGTTTGATTACACGCAAATTTTAGTTTAATGAGTAGAATCTTAGGTTGGAAGGAAACAGACCCACATTTGATCATCTTTAGCTATCTCAGGGATAAATGAAGCACAACTGGCAATCAAAGACACTTTACTAATCAGCAACATACTTGCATTTGATTCAGGTTTTTTACCACTATTCCTGTAAATGGCAATATACACTGATTACATTTGTCACTTATTGTAGAAATATATTTACAGTACTGATAGCAAGCTGAAACATATTTTTTTGGCTTTGAATGTTTTATTCTTTTCACAAAACAGGATCTTATCCTTTTCCAAATTTCACAGAGCAGCACAGGGCTAATAACCTAGGCCATTTCCTTTCGGCCAAGATACAGAATTTAAGCCACTGCATGCAGGTTACAATAGTGACACTACAACAGGTTTGCTTTCATGCTACTTAAACTGACATCGCAAACTAGTCTTAAAGAGGAAACTGAAATGCCCAAAATTACAGTAGAGTCTGTACCTTACTAAGAAAAAAGGAAGAGGAGGAAGACTACTCACCCATGAGACTCGAAAGTAAAAGACTCTAAAACAGCCATTTCAAAGACTTCTGTGGCTGCTTTTGATAGATCCCAGGACCTAGGACAGGGGTTGGTAACCCCCAGCACGCGTGCGGAGCATGCGATGCGAGGCCATTTTGCTTGGCACACCACAGCCAGCCCCAGCTCTGGGTAGCTGCTGCCAGTGACAGAGCCTGGGCTGCTCCCAGCAGGGCTTGCAGCATCCTAGCTGCCTGCTGGGAGCAGCCCGGGCTCCTGGCTGGCAGCTACCCACAGCCGGGAGGCTGCAAACAGCTGTGCCGGGCTCCGGAGTCCCAGCATCAGCCCCATACTGGTACATGCATGTGCGCCTCGGGGCGGGCAGTGGGGGAGGGGCCTGAGGCAGCGCAACTCAGGTCTCTCCCCCGCTCCCAGCACAGAGCTGGTGACTGGGCTCTGGAGCCTGGCGCAGCTGTTCGTAGCCAGCCTGGGCTCTGGGGCAGCTGCAGCAAGCAGGCCGGGGCTCTGGGGCAGCTGCAGCAAGCAGGCTGCAAACAGCTGCGCTGGGCTCCACAACTCCAGCATCAGCTCCATGCTGGTGGTGACTACACGCACACCTCGGGGCGGGCTCGGCTGCCCCGCTGTCTGCCCTGAGGTGCATGTGCAGTCACCGCCAGCATGGAGCTGATGCTGGAGCTGTGGAGAGACCGGAGTTGCGCTTCAGGCCCCTCCCCCACCACTCGTTCCAAGGCACACATGCACGCACCGGTGCAGAGCTGATGCCAGGGCTCTGGAGTCCAGCACAACTGTTTGTAGCCGCCTGGCTCTGGGTAGCTGCTGCCAGTAGGGAGCTCGGGCTGCTCCCAGCAGGCAGCTGGGATGCTTCAAGCCCTGCTGGGAACAGCCCAGGCTTCAGCAGCTACCCAGAGATAGGGTAGCTGCTGACAGCCACAGAGCCTGGGCTGGGACCAGGGGCACAAGCAGGGCATCCTGCCATGTACCCCCTGCACTCATTTTGATTTTCTGGCATGCCAGCACTCCAGCAGCTTCCAAAGTAGGCATTGTGGTGTTTTTCGGCACTCCGGCCAAAAAACGTTGCCCTCCCCTGACTTAGGAAATGTAAATTTTACTGCAATTTGCCCATTTTCCCTTCCCTTTTACATGCTTTGCTACTTGATAGCAAACCTGTGCTTTTGATTATTTTCCATTACTGCCATGAATTATGTAGAGGTTCCAAGCTACCTTATTAGTAGTTACTGGTGAAAACTCCAGAAAATAAGATTTGCTGAACTAACATCTTAATTGCTTCTAAAAACTGTTAAGCTCCTACAGACAGCTTTCTCTTTGGACTGAAGAATACTTATTCAGTCAGACCTGTGGGCAAAATATGGCCTGTGGACTGAATTCAGCCCACCAAGCCATTCTATCCAGCCCATGGGGCCCCTCCAAAAGACAATTATCATCAGTCCGCTGCTGCCCCTCTGAAAGCCAGCAGGAGGTGCAGGCTTTCAGAAGTCATGCACCATCCGACCAGGCCAGCTCTGTGCCTCCACCTTCATGGGGCTCCCAGCACTCCAGCTGGGATCCTCACGTGGAAGCACAAGAGCCAGCCTGGCCCAATGGTGCACAACCCCCAGGGGCTCCTGGCACTCCAGCCAGGAGTTGCAGGGAGCCATGCGTGATTGGACCAGGTGGGGTGTGCTGCCACATGCACCTCCCTGTACTCCTTCTGGGAGCAGCACACCATCAGACTGTGCTGGGATGACTTCATGTCAGCAAGTGAGTCTTCTGACACTGCAGGCAGGAGCTGTGTGACTTCAGGCCAGTCCAGGCTGGATCAGTGCCAGCACGTGCATCTCCCAGCACTTGCACCTTTGGGCTGGTCTGGCTCTCTGCCTCCATGTGCGACTCCCCACTGGAGTGCTAGAAGCCCCATCTGGAAAGGCATGGACCTGGCCCGGCCTGACCCGATGGCATGCAGCTCCTGCCTGCAGTGCTGGGAGCCCCACATGCTGGCACTGAGCTAGCCTGGCCTGGCTCAAAGGTGCATGCCAACGGGCTAGGTCAGCTCTGTGCCACCATGTGCAGCTCCCAAGACCCAAAAGTGGGCAGATGAGAATAGGATGGGGTTCAATGTAGACAAATGCAGGGTGCTGCACCTTGGGAGAAGGAATCCACAGCATACATACAGGCTGGGGAGTTCCCTTCTTGAAAGCACAGAGGCAGAAAGGGATCTCAGAGTCATTATTGACTCCAAGATGAACGTGAGCCGCCAATGCCAGACCGCAGCCAGCAAGGCCAGCCATACCTTGTCATGCATCCAAAGGTGCATCTCAAGCCAGTCCAGAGAGGTGATACTCCCCCTCTATGCGACTTTGGTCAGGCCACAGTCAGAGGACTAGGTCCAGTACTGGGTGCCGCACTTCAAAAGGGATATGGCCAGCCTGGAGAGGGTGCAGAGGAGGGCCACCCACTTGGCGAGAGGGCAGCAGGACAGGCCCTATGAGGAGAGACTGAGGGACCTGAACCTGTTCAGCCTCAGCAAGAGGAGGCTGAGGGGGGACCTGGTGGTTAGGGTGGCCAAAATCTGGAACCAACTTCCCAGGGAAGTGGTCCTCGCCCCTACCTTGGGCAAATTCAGGAGGAGGTTGGTTGATCACCTGTCTGGGGTCTTGTGAACCCAGCATTCATTCCTGCCTGTGGCAGGTGGTCAGGCTAGATGATCTGTTCAGGTCCCTCCTGACCCTAGCTACTATGAAACTCAGCTGGAGCCATGTGCCACTGAGGAGCTCTGCCTGCCATGCACCGTGAGCCCCCCAAAGGCTCATCACGTCTGCTTCTGCTGGCAGTGGGGGCTGCATGCCACAGGGGGAGGGGGTGCAGCAGGGACCCATACCCCCACAAACCCCACACCCCTTCTCAACCACCCCCACCCACAAACCGCCACCCCTTCACAAACTCCCTCCCCACCCATACCCCACACACAAGATACAAAAGTAAAACTTTATTTTGAGCTATTATGCAATTGCCTCTATATAATCTATGCAAACACATAAATCAGGGCAAAAATATTTTTTAAAAATAAAATTAAAATGTTATTGTGGAAGCTTGACTTTTTTTTTTCTGGTTCCAAGATGGCAAACCCCACTCCCAAAAGAAGTACTTCCAGGGGGCAAAAGGAGGGACTTCCAGTAGCAAAGGTCAGGGATTAGGAGCTGGACTTCCAGTCCCAACATGGCAACCAGGGGGCACAGCACCTTTCAAGGGGCATGACAACCCTTGCAGCCCTCAACAGCTCACCAGAAGTCGTTAAGCAGCTCTACAGGCAAAATAACTGCCCAGCCCTGCCCTATATGATTCCTAGCCACACCTGGCAGATAAGAATAATGAACTAGCCACTTAACCCACATACATACATGAAGAAACTATTAACCTTTAAGTTACTGAACTATGTTCAACCTGTGCAAAGCATGCTGCACATGTCCTCCAATTAAATGAGTGAAAGCATGCACAAGACAGTGAACCATTCTGAAGTTCTTCCAGCTACAAAATTGCAACACACACATGCCAGCATTAAGCATCAGCTCATTGTCATCAGTTTTAGGAAACTGGAGA
>NW_005842620.1:715882-718170 GCF_000455745.1 Alligator sinensis | reverse complement strand
AGAAGTGCCTGCTCCCAACAGGCACCTGACCCTTCGCCCACTGCTCCGTTAGAGAGATATCAGACAGCAGGCAAGTCTTTCCAGAATCTCTGTGACTGGAAGCATTACTATAAGCTGCGAGAGAACCTCACCATCTGGACAGAGACAACTAATCAAAAGCATAACAATAAGCCAAGAGCAGATCAATTATTTGATCCAGAAAGCCCGCAGACACCAGGTCTGACCACCATTATATTTCCTTTATTGGCAAACAAAGCCACATGAAAAACGAAACTGTTAGCTTTGTTTTCAGACATCTCAAAATTATAAATAGGTATCTGAAACCCCAAACCCAAATCTTTTTGAAAAGGACTACAGAATCTTGAACTGAATTGCCTGAACATGTATGAATTTTAAGGTGGCTACAGCTAAAGACTAGGAGGGTAGTAAAGCACTGGAACAGGTTACCCAGAGAGGTTGTAGCATTCTCCATCCTTGGAGATTTTTAAGACCTGGCTAGACAAAGCCTTGACTAGGATAACCTAGTTGGGGACACTCCTGGCTTTTGAGCAAGAGGTTGGACCAGACCTCCCGAAGCCTATTCCAACCCAAGTTTTCTATGATTCTATGAAAGACTGGGACTGCAAAGTTTGCAAAGGTTATATGAAGATAAGAGAGGACAAACCAATAGTTAGGTCTAACTTCCCTTTACAAAGCATCAGAACTCAAACACTCCTCCTAATATTGCATGCAAGAGTTTCAATCATTATATGATAACTCTCTTCTCCTAGCAATTTAGCCTCCACTATATGTTGATAAGATCATATCCCAGGTGAGATCTGTAATGTTAATTCTAGGAAAGCGGAACGGAAACTGCCTTCAATTAAAAAGTTGAAGTGTGTGTAGAGTTTGTGAGGTTATGAAATAATGTGAAAAATTATCTAGTTCAGTGGTTTGCAACCATTTTAGACTTGAAGCATCCTTCACTCGATTTGAGGCACACCTTGGAAGTTGTCAGCTCTTAACTTCCACTTTTTTTTGAATGCAGAAAAAAGCAATTTTTCCTGTTGCAAAGAATGAAGAAAGACCACAACAGGTAAAAATATAACACCCTAGATTACTATTTAAAATCCCTGGGTTTATTCTTACGAATCATGCTTGCGTACCTCACAATCCTAACGCTATGCAGCACCCCAGCACATCCTTAAAGAGATTGCAAGGCACCTCAGGGTGCTTCAACTCTCTGGTTGAGAATCACTGAACTAGTCTCACTCTCCCCTGAGGCCACAGCACTCAGCAGAGGACTAACATTGCAACAAACTAGCAACACCACTTCCTGCCCTTCCCAACAAGGACACATAAACAGCCCATCTAGGTGAGATTTCCATGAAGAGCCCAGCAAGAGATGCTATTCCAAGGAGGATATACCTCTTAGTTGGCTCCTATTTAAATTGTGTAAAGCTACATTTTTGAAAGAAAAGTGCATGTCCTACCTTGGACTTCAAGGATTGGTAACTACCTGAATTGCAGATACCATTAAATGTATTGTACTGAATATGTGCATTTGGACTACGCGAGAATGTTGTATACGTTTCTGGCTGTGTCCAGTATTTTATTGCACATTTTAGAGGGGTTTATTTTAATTATTATTATTATTATTATTGAAATACTGAAAGGGGGTACAAATGATTGACTTGTTATGCCTCCAGATTCACATTTTGTGGTCTTTGTTGATGGGAAGACTGACCACAGCCAGTCCCATATTCATGTGATGGGTCTCACACACTCCCGTAAGGGAAGAAGTTGGGAAGAGTACCCATGGCATAGTTTCATAGATTTCATAGACATTAGGGCTGGAAGGGACCTCGGAAGATCATCGAGTCCAGCCCCCTGCCCAAAGGGCAGGAAGTCAGCTGGAGTCATAGGATCCCAGCAAGATAAGCATCCAGTTTCATCTTGAAGGTGTTCAATGAAGGCACTTGAACCACCTCCGGTGGCAGGCTGTTCCAGACCTTGGGGGCTCGGACAGTAAAGAAGTTCTTCCTTATGTCCAGCCTGAAACGATCTTGAAGTAGTTTGTGACTATTCGACCTCGTCATCCCTTGAGGTGCTCTGGTGAACAAACGTTCCCCCAGATGCTGGTGGTCACCCCTGATAAACTTGTAGGTGGCCATCAGATCACCCCTGAGCCTGCGCTTTTCCAGGCTAAAGAGCCCCAGGGCTCTCAGCCTGTCATCGTAGGGTCTGCTTCCCTGACCTCTGATCATGCGCGTGGCTCTTCTCTGGACGCTCTCAAGCTTCTCCACATC
>NW_005842620.1:707040-710987 GCF_000455745.1 Alligator sinensis | reverse complement strand
GGGGGGGTACTTTTCCCTTGCACCAAGGGGCTGTTGCTGCCCAGCACTTCCCACAGCTGCCCCTGCTCTGCACAGCTGGTGTGGAGCAGGCACAGGGCAGGCCGGGGAGGAGCTATATGCACAGGTCCCTACCAGTACTACAGGGCTGGGGCCAACGGCAGTAGCAACCAGGAACTGCCTCTGCCTGGGCTGCCAAGAAAGGCAGTTCAGCCACAGAGTCACTCCAGGACAGCTTTGTGCCCAGGGGGCAGCAGGACATGCCCCAGGCAGGCAGTGCGAAGCAGGCACAAGATTGGTTGGGTCAGGGCGCTGCACTGGGTTGCAGCTGGTTCACTCCTGTTGGGGTGGAGAGGGCATGGGAGAGAGATGGGGCTGCGTGCTGTTGCCCTGCGGCGCTTCCTTGCCATGGCCATGCAGGCTCTAGGCTGTTGCGGGGCAGGGATGGGCACTGACCAGCTCAGGGAGGGTACATGCGGGGGGGGCGGGCGGCGGCCAGCATGTGCTAGGGGACTCCCATGCACACCCTACCCTCCATACCCACGAACCCTCCCTGCAAAGCACCATACCCTCCCCCACAACCCCCCCCCACATGAACACCTGCGTGCCTCTGAGGGGAGCCCCACACACCAATATGTGCACACCCCATCCACACACCCCCAGCCACCCCTTTCCCTCCATACATCCCACAGCCCCTCACACCCCATACCTACCCACACCCCCATACACGCCCTACACACCTGCCACACCCACATCCACACATACCCCCACACCCTCTTCCATGCACCACAAGCACACACACACACACACACACCTCCCCACAAACTCCATACCCACCCAAATCCGCACACCTACATACAGCCCCTCTACAAACCCTATACCCATCCACCCACACACCCCCAGCAATATACAGGAGTAAGACTTCATTTTGAGCTATTATGCAATCACCCCTGCATACAAGATGTAAACACATACAAAATCAGGACAAAAATATTTTTTTAAATAAAAGTTAATATATGTTATTGTGGATGTTTGAAAGAGGCAGATGGATGTACAGACAGACTTATATTTTTAGGGGTGCACCAAAAGAGATTTCTTGGGCCGATACAGATAGCAGATTTTTAAGGAGGCAAATCGGCCAATACCAATTCAATTTCCGATACAGTAGGGAGAGCTGTGTGCAGCTGGTAAGTCTGTTGTGGCAGAAGGGGAGGAGGGAGGTTAGAGGTGTGGGGGAGCAGATCAAGGCCCCCACGTGAGCAAGGGAGTGGGGCTTGGGCATGGGATGGAGTTGGCTGATCTGGGGGGGTATGGGGAGGGTGGGGCAGCTCCTGCTGCTGCATGTGCCCCTGGATCTGCGCGGGGCAGGGCAGGGCAGGCTGGGGTGGTGCCGGGCTCTTTCCAGCACACGGAGGGGCTGGGCTGTGCTCAGGGCGGGCAGTGGGGGTGCTAGGAGGGGGCTGAGGGGGCTGCAGCCACCCCAAAAATTCACCGTAGCTCCCCAACCACCCCCTCCCAGCACCGCTGCCTTCCCTGAGCGCAGCCTGGCACAGGCCCCCTCTGCCAGGAAAAGCCCAGCCCACCATGGCAGCATGCCCTGCACAGTTCTGGGGGCACCCCCCATGCCCTCCTGGGGTGCACGCAGCAGCAGGAGCCCGCCCCATACCTCCCAGATAGGCTACAGCTCCATCCCATGCCCTGCCCTGCCCCAACCCCAGCCCCACTCCCTCCCTCACCGTGGGGGCCTTGATCTGCCCCCGCCCCCACACCCTCCTCCCTCCCCATCCACCACAACACACTTACCAGCTGCATGCAGCTTTCCAAGCTGCCGGCCTGTGCTCTTTGCTGCCAACATGCTGTACTGCGGCTGTGCACATGCATGGGCCATTTATTGGCCCCATCAGGCCAATTTCCGATACAGCCAATTGTCTTTATATTGGTGCCAGTCTGATATTAAACCGACGTACCGGTGCACCTCTAACATTTTTCCAGTTCCAAGACAGAAAACCCCCTTCTCAAAGTAGTACTTCCTGGGACAAGGGATGTCCAGTGGCAAAGGTCAGGGGTTAGGGAGCAGGACTTCCAGTTCTGCCTGCTCCTGTAATGGTACTGGTTAGCTGAATAGCTGTAACTGTTTCTGAATTCAACTGGGTTTAAAGTTTTACCATTCTTGTATTGCTGCAGGGGCATGAGGATGCAACAGCTACATCATAACAGCTGATGCATCCCTGAGCAGCAGCAATTCCTCCACCTGTTTTGAAGGGTTTAAAAAGTTGTTTGTCCTATAGCCTAAGTTTTACCTGTTTGTGCAATCTGCTACGTTAAGGTGGGCTGATCTGTGCAGTATTTTAAGACTGACAGTACTCTAAACTCTTCCTTTCTCTCTTTCTCTTTTAATCTAGCTATTTCAGAAAGTGCGATTCTTCTAGCATTCACTTCAATTTCCTAAGTACCATTTGGGTTTAACATTGGATTTTTCCCTGACTCTTTCTTCTCCCCGCCCCAACCCTGGTTTAGCAAATGATGTATAATATTGAAGTTTTCTTTGAACAATAAATATTCGTATATGGGGGTTTTCTGTACAGAATGCCAATTACACTTTCTGTAGCAATAGTCTTTTTTCTCTATTGTCATCCATCACTGTGGCATTTATGCTCAACCTAAAAATCCCTAATGCATCTCATATGAGGCCAAAGTGTGGTTTGTGTCAGAATTGCATTTGTTCTCGTTGTTCCATGGCTCTTCCTGGAAGACTGATGTTCTTTTATCTCCAGTGGCTTTGACTTTGGGTGAATAAAAGACAAATCTCATGAGTGAGAAAAACAGTGTAAAACAATGAACTTTAGAAGTGGAGATAAATGGCCAAAAAGTCCCTTTGAATTACTAACAGCATACGCTTATTCTGTGCCATGCTGTGCTTTCCTCTGTCTCTGGCTCATCCAAATGACTAACAGCTTTGGGAAGGTAGCCAACATGAGAACATCTCCCTATACAACTATGTTATCTTCATTCTCTCTCTCTCCCCTTTTGCCCTGTTCCCTCCTATCCCCAATAGGGGAGAAAGGGAGCCCACAGCTTAAAAAAGTTTTTGATTGTCAGAACTGGAAGGAAAAACTTACTAATAAGAACTGGCAGTTACACATACTCAACCACATAGCAAAGCATGTTTGTCTTTATAATTGCATTACTGAAACAGAGCAACCTAGTTAATCAACGCATCTACTTCCTAGATATATTCCTTTGAGACAGAACTTAAAATGATCTTCAAACAAAAGTTCCTTTTCAAATTTTTGAGCTAAAATGATACAGCATAGCAAATGTGTCAGGGTATGGAAAACACTGTGCAGTAGGAGACTTTTGCATCTCAAGCTAGTAAGAAAAGTAACTTAAATCTTTTCTGGTTCATGCCAGTACCTGAACCAGTCAAATATGTAAACAGTTCCTGGGTTTCACATGCAACGTAATGAAGGAGGGAACTGAAGCCGATTTTGTGCTTTTAGATCAGAGCTGTCCAATTTCTAACCAGCTAGAGGCCATATAACCCCCTCAGTCACATGCCATGTGAACCACATGTCCCACAGGGCATGCCACACCATGCTGCTAGAGCGCCCCACCATACAATGCCAGCATGACCACACACTGAACACCATGCTGTTCCATATGCCCCCACCTCTGTATTGTGCAATGGGCACTTGCCGCCTCCTCCCCACTGTAGCATGCTGACAGCATGTGTGGGGCCCCCCCCGAGCCACATGGTTGCAGGCTCCCTTGGCCCTGGTCCCAGAGGCAGGGGCAAGCAGCAGAGGCAGGAGTGAGGGGGAGCCCAGAGACTAGAGTGGTGGGAAGAGGTGGTGCCTGGACTAGGGAGCACAAATTAACCCCTCAGGGGTCGAGTGCAACCCACAGATCACCAACTGGACAGCCCTGTTTTATTCAAATTCTATTTCCCT
>NW_005842620.1:682449-706845 GCF_000455745.1 Alligator sinensis | reverse complement strand
CTACATAAAAGAAGACACTCCATTTTTGCAAGGTAGCCCAGTTAAAATTGGTTGTGTGCTTTACAATACAAACCCCCTTGCTAATGAAGAAAATGCTTTCCTGGGAAGAACAGTTGAAGTGGGGAGTTTTTCTGATCTTCAATTTTATTGCAAGCTTTTAGCTGACAACTATAGCTGGATTAAATGTGCCATGTAGAAGTGATATTTAAACTGCACTTCTCTTTAAAGTGCTTTTGAGGCAGAAATAAATTTGTAGCTATAGCATAAAAATAAACACTGAAATGATTTTGAAATACTTAATGACGATGCAACAAACCCTGGTCCTTGTGGGGACCCCAGAGCTCCAAATCTTCTCCCCACTGCCCTGCTGCATATCTGTGACTGGATTTTGCCTATGGGATACACCTCTCCCCCTAACAATTCTCACCTTCTTCAGCACCATGAGTGAACTGTACAGCTTAGTAGAGTAGAACTCCAAGAACCTTTAGGGTTCTCTGGGTTTGAAAATGAAGTTAGGTCTGCTGTCCCCATAAGAAAGAAATTGTTACTACTGCCAGCCACCCTGAAATCATTTTTAACCACCAGGCAAGCTGTAAGGTAAAAAGCCAAAGCAGGTTTATTGTGCAA
The DNA here is from genome assembly GCF_000455745.1 of Alligator sinensis. Taxonomy (NCBI): domain Eukaryota; kingdom Metazoa; phylum Chordata; order Crocodylia; family Alligatoridae; genus Alligator; species Alligator sinensis. The sequence goes on along the minus strand of NW_005842620.1, from coordinate 706,218 downwards.
GGTAGAAATACAGAAAATAATTGTTGTTAAAGACAGACCTAGAAAGAGAAAACAGAAACACCTCCCCTGTACCTTTTGACAGCAGCTTCCTACTTGTGGTGCTTGTCTTCTTTTCTCCCCCAAGACTCCTCCTTAGATTGTTCATTCTTCTCTCTCTTTCATCTTTATCTCTATTCCGTCTCCTAGAGACAAATTTATCTTGGCCAAATGATTTCTTCCCAAAAACTAACATTTCTGATAAGTATATTAATAGTGTTCTCTTTGATATGTACCAGGCCACTGTTTTGCAAATATGCTAATGTGTGGTCATTGTCAGTGGGAAGTCTCTCTTGCCTACAAACAAACCAATAATCTGTTTATCAGGTTTACCAGACAATAAACAAATCCAAGATTATTTGATTGGTGTGACAAACCTTGAGTGATCCCAGAGCCTTGAGTTCTTGCCCCAACTGTACTGCTGCATATCATTCCATAGAGACCTGATCTTACTCAGAGAAGACTTCTCTCCTTGACAAAAATCTCTCACCAGCACTCTGTCTGGAGCTTATAGCTTAGGGAAGGGAGGCTCCACGAACTAAGAATTCCTTAGGTCTGCAAAAAAGTGAAGTCTGCCATTCTCGTGATAAGGCAATGGTTGCTCCCAGCCACAGTGTGATCACTCATATTACGAGACAATCAATTAGTAAAAATGTTTTTAAAAAGTTTGGTGGGATATACATCAAATAAATAAAAGTATGTACAACTGGAAAACACAAGCAAACGGGTTGTCAGGTTTGGAGATACTACCAACAAATACCAGATAACAGACCCAGAGATAAGGCAATCATGGAAGACAATCATCCTCCACTGAGGGAGCACTGATGATGACAACGACGACGAGGAGGAGGAGAAGGAACAACAACAGAGATACTTCACTACTACTACTACATCATTTGAAGCAGCATTCCTGGAGGTCGCTCTTTCCAGAAACTAGCAATCTTGTCAGCTTGCCCCAGGGAGTTCACAAGCTTTCCTTTGCTTCCCCTAGATTTGGAATGTCTTGTTTACTCTGCCTCACCCCAAAGGGATTTCTACTTAAAGCCCTTATCATATCTCCCTCATTTTTATTCTAGTCAAGGAAGCCAGAAACGTTTGTTTCTTTGCATATGATTTCCTGTACCAGACAGACATCTGTCTGACAAGTTTAGGTGTTTTGTTTTGATATGTATATGATGCATTTTCCTTTTGAAATGCATCTGGCCATTGGATGGGCAGAAAAACTAAACCAGAAACTGGCTTGTAGCTAGTAAAATGAGTTTGGCTGTCCATAAACAACTGATAACCAAGGCACTGAGTATGCAGTCTAACTAGGACATAAAACACATCTTATACCAAGCATATGAATGATACAAACAAATGTAGCTTACTAGCTACTGAGAGATACTAAATGTGATGGTCAGTAAACCCAGTTTGGGGGAATATCTGTATAACTAATGCCTCCTCAAATTAAGCAGTGTACATGTGTCACCAGTGACAATTAGATTAGACTTCTAAACACAAAAAATGCCATACTGAATATCACATTCCAAAAACATATGAATGATACACATGAACATAGCTTTATGTTAGCTGTTGACAGTAACCAAAAATGAGAGTAGTTAGAGCCCGATCTGTGGACAACTCTTGTGCATATGGAAACAGTGCTTCTAAAATGAGCCACTGCAGATTTGGGTATCCCATGACAGGCACTTATTTGGAATATTTATTAACATTCAACTTTAGATAATTCAATATGATGTTCCGAATCACTTGCATCTAAAAATTATTCTGAAAGTAAAATTTAAGACTCAAGAGTATATAAATTCTATCTGGTTAATACAGCCTGACAAAATGTCACTGAAAACTGAAGTTTCTGCCTCTTACTAGTATATTCAAAAATATAAATTTATAAATAATACAGGAAGAAAAAAAATACCATAGTAAACACTGATAACTTAAGCTTTCATTTGAGACTTTGACTAGCAATAGTTTTTCACTTGAAAGCTTGTAGGTCATTTTTGTACGTGCATTAAGAAGAAATCTGAGATGCTCTTTGTACTTATATAACAACATATATATCTTGAAAGCATACTTTCTAATGCAACACTTCTGTTTTGCCAACACTCTGTGGGAAGAAAGATGACCACGTGACTCTCCTAACAGAATGACAAAAGGGAAGACATTCTTAACATGTGCTGAGGAAAAAATTGAAAGCTGAATGAAGTCTTTTTAAAGAGTTAAGAAAGCTAATTCCTGACCTTTGTAATTCTGCCCATCATCCTCAGATTTAGCAATCAAGAGGAATCAAACGTAGGACTGTGGCAAAGGTACCCTAGTACTGTTCCTCTTGATTTAAAAAAATGAAGAAAATGTATAACTTCTTTACTCTGAATGTTAAAAGTGATTCAGACCAAATTTGCGGAGGGAGGTACTAGAGGAAGGGGAAGCATTTTGCAGTGAATTCTATTCTAGAGTGAATGTTGATCTAAATATTGAACTCAGTGACACACTTGCTCCAAATAGGTCAGTTTTAGATATGCTGATTTAGCCTTAAACAGAATGCTTTTAAAAAGGTGGAAGTGGGCCTTACTCTTTAATGTTGGAGGCCCTTTCCCACACTCAAATATTAGTTTTAACTTCTAAATGTTGCAGGTGATCCAGAAGGATAACAAAAGTTTAGTGCTTCCATGGCCTAGTATGTTCATTCTATAGTCAGATACTGAAAACAAATTATAAAATTTGGAAAGAGAAATTATTTTAAGGTCCTGTCTGTACTAAGCTGAAACAGTGTTGTTGGTGCTTCTGCAGTTTCTTGTGTGGATGACCTGGATTCCAAAGTTAATTTTGGACTGTAATGTTTCTACTTCAACAAACTCTGTCAGGAAGGAGAGAGACTGTAGTAGCAGTCAAGTGTGAGGGTGAGCTTGACTTCCCTGTTTTCCCTTACATGAATATAGGACTAGAGAAGGAGGTTGGCTGAATGAAATGAAAAACCAATGCTTTAAAAGTAGCTGGAAGGAGAAAAGATTCCCATCTAGAGTTTGTACTTAACTAGTAATTAACATTTAATAAAATCCCAGACACTTCAACTATGTGAGAATGTTGTAGAAGCTTAACTACACAGCTAAAAGCTAAGTTGATCCCTAATGAGAGAACGATATCAAAGAAGTGAAACCTTGCAACTGAAGAGTCAACTGAAGCCCTAATACAAGATGTTGACTCCATACGTCAAGATGTTTGAAGATGATGCTAAAAATGCTCCAGCAAGAGGAAATGCAAGGTGTGTCTATCCTGTTATGAGAACTTCATTTACTAAACCAAAATACAAACCCAGCAAGGTCTAACATTTCCAACAGAAAGCAAGCTACCAGTAGTCACATATGTATTCACAGTAGTCACATATGTAGCACTGTGCTTGGGTCTTCTACATTTTTTGCATTACCATGGCTTTTGTTGGAACTGAAACAAAGCTTTCCATACCAAAATCTGGGTAAAACCATGTTTCTGAATTATCTTCATGATTTCATTCCATTTGTTAAGAAGCTGCATTAAGAGGGAAAGGGGATAAATCTGACTGGTGTTCGTCATTTACACACCATGGAGGAGAAATCTCAGTGTAGCCAAAAAACCCAGGACATTCACTCTTGCTTTATAAGCAAAATTATCAAAACCACTATATAACATCGAGCCCCACACAAAAGCAGCCAGTGCTCTCTTATGTTCTCCCTAGGTAATACCTAGGGAGAACATTAGGCATGAAAATTCTTTCCTTACCTTTGACGCTTGTCGAAGCCACCGCAAGTATTCTGTGAACGTATCAAAACAAATGTAGTAGGTCTGGCTTTGTGGTCCAGAAGAGCTGAATGCTAAACAGTGCTGGTGCTTTTTCACTTCTTCCACCTATGTTAAAAAGACAAAAAAAAATATTATAAAATAATTTATGCATACAACATTTTATATACATAAATGCATAATATTATAAATAATCCATAAACATATTTATGTGCACATGCATGTGTGTTTCATTATTTTATTAATAAAATAAGGGCCAAGAGGTAAAGCTGTTTAAGTAAAGTCCTAAAGGAAAACCTCTTAAGTATCATTAAAGCTGGGATATGAGGGTCAAAGATTTTATAATCCACTGCTTGCACAGATTTTGTAAACAATGAACAGCATTTAACTGGCGACTTATTATCGCTTAACCTAAGAGCTAAGTATTATCTAGATTTGTTTTCAAGACACAAACATAGTAAGATTTTCAGCACAACTAATTTTTCAAGCACTTTTTGGTTTTTCAAAAATAGAACCAAACTCTTCCTAATGAAAAACTAAGCAAAGGTATGTAAATCAGAGGGGCTTGGGGCAGGCCTGGGAGAAGTGTTTAGCAATAATCTTCGCTAGTTTGAAACATTTGCTGGCAGTCTTTAACAGCTAGAATGCAAAGTAAAAAATCACTGCAACTTTTTGTTCTTTTTTGACACATTTGGATAATCAGGTCCTCATATGGATAACCTGCCAGAACGTCCCAAAAAATTTTCTGATTTCTAATAAAAAGCAAGCATTAATAAAAGATTAACCTCATAATAGGCATTTATGCTGTATTAATATATATATACATATATTTTCAAAGAGAAGCAGCAATGGGCACGTTTTGTTTTCATAGTTCAAGATTAAAAATTTACATTAATATTCTTCCCCTAGGCCCTAATTAAATCCTTTGACACTTCCCAGCATGCTAGACACACCCCAGAACACATCCTTGCTGATACAATACACTCAGTCCCACACAATTTCTGACTTCAGGGGTGGCTTAATACAAAGTACCTTGTGGAAAATGTACACCAGTATTTTAAGGAATAGAGGGAGAATATTCTCAGTTGCAAGCTCAGACACTAATCCTGTCCCAAGTGCCCCACACCCAAACCTGGTTAGCAGAGGCCTACAGCAATGACCTACTTCTCACCAGTTCCATGATGTGCACCACACTTTGAAGGTTCACAGAAATGCTAATAGAGGAGATGTTGATGCCAAGATTTTACTGTAATCATTGCCTGTAGCTGCTTTGGAAGAGAAAAGCCTAGGAAGGCCTAAAACTTCCACTTCCCGGCAGCAGCAGCCAAAAATGAAGCATACAATTGCTGGGGAAAAGGTTATGAAACATCCCTTCATTAATTCTTCTGGAGGGAAAAGGAAGAGTGGGAAAACTTTCACTGGGAGAAGAGCGTGACTAGAAGAGGAAGGGAAGTTCCACATAACTAGGAGAAGCACATTCAATATATTCCAGTACAGAATATTCAAGTATGGCTGAACTGACTTTGCAAATATGGCACTATGAACTTTTCACAAGTATATTAAAATCTGAATGGATTTATGTATCAAACATCCTAGTACAGAAGGTTAAGAGCAACTCATTGGGTTATTTTTTACCTTGTATGCAATCACCACCAATAACAAAAAAGTGTGAAGGCCAGATAAGGACTCTAGTTACACTTGCATAACCCTACTGCCTTCAAGAGGGTCTCATGTGCAACTATTTTGATGCATCAGCAGAATTCACTCAAAATAAAACTCTGGTTCATAGTAAGCAGTTTCCTTACTGCTGTTCACTCACAATAAGTCACTAATATACTCCGCTCCACATACATAAAAAGATGCACTGAAAAATACAGTCTCATTCTTAGAGCGCACTAAACGCATACTTTAATATTTGCAACTGAGTGAACAATGGACTCAGCCACTGAGCAAATTGGCATATTAGTCAGCAGAAGCAAAACAAAAATCCAGACTTGTACATACCCTCATATAAAAAACATCTGATGCGTGATTCTACAACAAAATGAACCGAGTTACCCATATCTTTTCCCTTTCGAGGATTCAATCTAAAAAGACAAAAACTGAAGCAAATAATGGCACAATTAACTTGGCAATAGATGCTATGCCTAACCATAAATATTTTTATCAGCAGGCCAACAGAATGTAAGTACTTTGGGACAAGAACTTGTGTCCAGAAAGCATCACATGTCTTCTGCAGTGTGAAAAATAAGACTGGTATAAGTAACCTCAAGCATTAAAACTTACTTTTCCACCAATTAGAGGGAGGACATGCATCTTTCCAGTCTGGCTCTCTTTCACCGATGATACTATTAAGCATGTCCCACAAAGGATAGCTTGGCGTCTTGTCCATCTGTTGACTGGCAAATGAATTTTCCCTTTTCGAACGTTGTACATTCCTGAGAGCTGAATCCGTTCTGAGTTGCCAATGCTTTGGGGCCTTCCTGAAATGGAAACAAAAGCAGGCACTAATTCACTGAACATTTCTTTTTCTCGTCTCTATCCATAATGAAGATCACAGGCAGTCAAATGAAGACCAAATTCAGAGCTATGCAAGTAAATAAGGGGATTTTACCATATCTGCTTCTTCTATTTCACAAAGATTTCAACCTTGAGTACACATGCTACATAGGCCAAGAACATATATCTTCTTGCTTCTCTATTTTGCATTTATGTAAAAAACCCGACAAACCGATCTGGTAATTACATTTCACAGATAAAATGTAATACATATTGTGAATCCTTTATTAAGTAGTACTATCGAACTGTTGAGACTTTAAAAAAAACCAACAAATTCCAAGCTTAGGCCATTTACACATCTGTGAGTATTATTGTTCTAATGAGTCTGCACACTCAAAAGCCACAGCACTTCTGCCTGCACTATCAAATGGAAAAAATATATCAAAACTACAAACAAGGCTAATAAATTACCAGTCAAATGATGAGCCTGACTCGTTTAAAGAACTGCTTATATTTCAAAGGTAATATCTGAAAGAGAAACTTAACAATGACATTCAATGGCAACTGATTATTATGTACCATGTCCCCTTTGTCTCTGGAGGCATATGTCTGAATATCCTGACCTCAAAAAAGAAAGGAATTTGATTGTCTTGTTCTTATATGAAGGGCCCATCTGTATCAAATTACGCTGACCATCAAATCTGGCATTATTCTAAGTCAATACAGGCTGAGGACCAAAATAAAGTCCCTGAAGGACAGAGCAAGTGGTTCAGTAGGTTTGCTAGCGTTTGGCCTAGAGTGAGCATAGGTTTCTGAAACTGTGACAAACTAGCTCTTGCAGAAACTGTAATAGTTGCAACTTCAAAACAGGGTAATATGAAAATTCACTACTTTTCCTATGTTAATCCTGTAAGGCATTCCTTGGAGTCCCAGGACAGCAGAGACTTCCTGTGCCTGAAGAAGGGCGATTGCATTCAAAATCTTGCAAAGAACTTTTTTCCAACTACTTGGTTGGTCTAATAAAATACATCACATCTACTCAAAGAACCTTGCCTGCTTTAAATCAAGAGAAAAACTCTAAACCAGCTACAATGTCCTTTAAGTATTATAACCGATCTAGAGAGGTATAAATATACACTGAAAATACTGAGGTTATGGGGGGTTATTATAAGCCAACCATGGAACAGACATGAACAACTAGTTCACATTTGGATTAGTCCAGCAAGGGCTCACTGATTATAAAAAAACAAAAACCCTCCCAAAAAAACCTAAACCATGGTTCATATAAATCTTTATGAAAGCTACCCCTTCTCACAGAATCATAGAAAATTAGAGTTGGAAGAGACCTCAGGAGGTCATCTAGTCCAACCCCCTGCTCAAAGAAGAAGCATCCCCAACTACATCATCCCAACCAAGGCTTTGTCTAGCCGAGTCTTAAAAACTTCCAAGGACAGAGATTCCACCACCTCTCTGGACAACCTGTTCCAGTGCTTTACCACCCTCCTAGTGAGAAAGTTTTCCCGAATATCTAACCTAAACTTCCCTTGCTGCAACTTGAGACCATTGCTCCTTGTTCTGTCATCTGCCACCACTGAGAAAAGCCTAGCTCAATGGTACCCTAACTTTTGGTGGGTAGGCCTGATTGGAAGTGCCTGGTCCATCTGCAGGCTGGATCCAGCTGGTGCCCCCAATCCGGTGCTGGCATGGCGGGCACCATCTTGCCACAACGAGGCAGGAAAGGGAGACAGGGGGCAAGTGAGCCCCAATGCAGCCCTGCAGGGGAAAGGAAATTGCCCTGCCCAGTGGAGAGGAAAGAGGCATGGCCCAGTAGAGAAGGGGGCGGGGCCAAGCCCCAACCCAGCCTGATGAGGGGAAGGGGGCACAGCCCAGCCCCAACAGGAAGGAGCAGTACTGTAAGTCAAACCTGAAAAGGATATGCCATTGCCTGTAGGTTATTACCATTTATTAATGGCCCTAAATTAAGCAATGGCACTGCCAAACAAACTCATAAATCAGCAACAGAAGCTTTTGCAAGCATCCCTTTCAAGTCCAAGAGAATCAATAAGATAGCAGATATTAATCCCCAGTGACAAAGCTGGTATGAAATGCAAAGAGAAAAAATAATTTAAAATAAAAAATATATATCTTAATCTTGATGTTTGTGATGATCAAGGTTGAATGATACAGTAACTAACAACTTTATTAACTATGGCATTAAGTCCCACATCTTACCACAATCTTGATGGAAAAAATAGCATGATACAAGTTTGATTGACATGGATTTTAAAAATGGTCAAATAATCAGCTTCAGTGGAGAATCCTCATCCAAAAAGTGACATTTTAAACAGGGACTCCCCAGGGATGTGTTCTTGGCTCAAAGCTATTTCCTTAACTGTATCACCCATTTGAAAAAAGCTATAGAACCACCACTAATGACAAAACTCAGTAGAGGGGTAATTAACATTTAAGTCAGGTCAGCTTTCTACAACAACCTGAACTGCTTGCTAGGTCAAGCTCATGTGAGCAACATGTGTTTTAATATAGCCAAATACAGCTTCCTATGACTACAAAGAAAGTAGATTACATGTAGGACATGGACAGATGTAATGCTTTGAACCTTCTAAATAAAAACATAAAACCCAAGAGTCTACATGTGCATGCAACCAGTTTAAACTTCCTGGAATGTTTTAAAAGCACTCTGGAAAAAACCAAATACTATAACTTTTCTGTTATGTGTGGACACAGAGTGTTTTTGTGTCTATTGTTTGGTTAGTCCTCCAGGCATCCCAAACTGCAGTGCTCCTCTTGTCCAACACATGCAGAGTGAGGGACTGCTGTGCAATGCAGCAGGACATTACTGCCTACAGGGGACAGTCTGGAAGGGTGGGGAAGCCTCTATGTCCCTTTCACTCTCCTGCTAGGGACCACCCACAGCCCATTTGGGGTGGGTGGGGTGGGGTGGGATAGGGGGCTGTGCAACACCCTGCTCATGTTATGGTTCTCTGGGGGCTGGGTGCTTCACCCCAGTCCCCTCCAAGAAGTCCATGGCTTTCAACCCCTGCTCCAATTTCCTATTTCACCTGTGGGTCCCAGATAGACAGGGTCACACAGCCACCCTAGCACCTGGCAACCATTCCACCCTCCATCATGCTCCAAACCCAATAGAGCCTGGGACTACGTTGAATAGGATCAGTTTCCTCTGATGGGGTCCAAGCTGTTCCCCCACCCACCCAACCTACACACACCTGTGTACTCCCAGTCAACCATATAGATTATGGGTGAAGTCTAACAGCATTCTTTATTAAACTAAATCAATCTAACTCAAAGTTTTGAGGAGGACAGTAGAATTATTTTTACTGTGAGCAATGGTGTCTTCTAAGGCTGTGCAAAGCTTTGGTCCCTGATTCAATTCGGCAGAGATTCGGCTTGATTCAGTGGCCAAATCTCCAAGTCTGAATTGAATCAGGATACCCTTTAATCTCTCCGAATCAAATCAGAACCCTCCAAATCGATTCGGAGAGATTCAGCTATTTGGACATAGACACAGCTTTCAATGGTTTTTCTACATACCTCTAGGTACCAGATGGCCGTGATGCTGGGGCGCATGGAGTGTCCCACAGGAGTGCGGGGGGCTCCCCAGCGAGCTTGGCAGCAGACCTGGAAGTGGACCAGAAACATTTCTGGTCCACTTCCAGGTCCGCTGGGGAGCATGCGGGCACACCCCCCCACCCCACCCCCCGGCTCAGCAACCAGCGCCTCCTGGGTCTGGGGGGGCACCTGGGGCCCCCCATGGATAATCACTGAGCCAGGAGGGTGCAGGGGGGCTCCCCTGCGCGCTCCCCGGCAGACCTGGAAGTAGATGAAGTACTTCCGATCCACTTCTGGGTCCGCTGCCAAGCATGCGGGGGTCCCCCCTGCACTCCTGTGGGACGCTCTCTCTCCCATAGCATCATAAGCTGCGCCTGGTACCTCAAGGTATGTAGAAAAAATGTTTAAAGCTGTGTCTATGGCTAAATTGCTGATTTGCCAAATCGGCATCAAATCTTCAGATTCGGATTCGGCTGAATCGAATTGGGGACAGTGATCCAAATCAACAAATCAAACTGCTGTCCCCGATTCGGGCGGACTCCGAATCAAATATAACCCATTTCACACCCCCCCAGTGTCTTCCTCTTTTTTTGGCAGCCAGCCAATCTGGTCTTCCTGCCTCTTTAGAGGAATCCGGGGGAAACTCTGACCACTGACCCCTGGAAGGTACGACAGTACGAGTAGTCTACCCCTCCACCCCGTGGCACTTTAGTAGCAGTCCAATCCTTAAAAAGTGATGGTTCTGCTTAAAACTCTTAGCAGTATGTGTGGACACCTTTGTCCAGGGATAATATGAACCAGTTCCCAGTGACATTCTTGGAATGGTTCAATTGTTATATCTGTCCACACCTGTAGAGGATGGGGAATTATATCCTGGAAAGCAACAACTCTTGAAAAGGACTTTAAGGATTAGAGTGGAGAGCTAACTGAACATGAGATCCCAGCAATGGCTAACAGGGGTAGCACGGAACAGGAGAATACTGAGCAACATCAGGAAGGTAAAATGACCTCTGCATACAGCCTCAGCAACATCATTACTGGAATACTGCATCTGGTTCTAGTGTCCCTGCTTCAGAAAAAGATGTCATAAAATTGGAGAGAATTCAGGCAAGAATCAGTGGTATGAATGATCAAATGGAGGATGACAAAAAAAATCTAACTGCTTTACAGTATGAGTTTAAGAGATTCTCAGATATTTAGCTCATCCAAGAAAGAGCCAAGAAACAGTACACAGGGAAATATAACAGACAGATCTTTATATGAAGTTTGATAAGTTCAGACTAGGATAAGAAGCAATACTTCAATTATGGAAATCATCTCTTGGAACAAGTTGAGCAGTTGACATCTACAAAATCAGGATTGTCTTTAAACAAAATGCTTTCACTCAAAAACATGGCCATGATACAAAAATTACTGAGTTAATACTATGGCCTGAGCTATACAGTGGGACAGAATGCAGAGTCATAACTGGTCTTAAAACCTAAACAATCTTCTAGCAAACAGTGCTTTGCTATATGAAAATTAGGAAAGTACTAAGGAAAAATACTAAAATAAGATTTGGTTTAATGAAATAGATTTATCTATTTTTTCCCTCATTTTCTCCTTCAAATCTACATAGTAACACATCTGGTGGGGGAGGAAGGGGGAGAAAATTATCATTGATAATACATCTCCCTTTGTTACCTGCAAATACACCTCCTGGTCACACTGTCAAACAGTTATCCCCTCCTATAAGATTGTAACCCTTTAGATTTAGTGGCACAAGAAAAGTTTGATCCCAGTTCAATTTACAATAGCAACGAAAAATGCCATAGCTCTACCAGTATTTAACTACTGAACTTAGTTTGAGCAATAGTTAATGTGTTATTAGTTTAATAGTTGTAGTGGGCAGCTATGTCCCTTAGGGTGCAGGTGATCTGAAAAAACTGTTTAGCAGGAAGCAATCTTGTCTACTGAAAAATTAGCCTGGACAACATGCAACTTTAAAAAGATTGAGAGATAGATAATCATTGCCAAGAGGTGCAACAAGGCAGGAAAACCTTTGGAACAACAAAAGGATGAGGATTCGGTCAGAGTGAAAAAACTCAGGACCTTGCTTGCTGTTTCTCACCTCTTTCAGAGCACCAGGTGGCAGAACATGGTAGCATCCCAAGAGATAGCATTTCATAAAGAAAAAAAAATAACTGTTGTGCCTGCAGTGGAAGGAGGAGAGTAGCCCAAGACCGGGAAATTTACCCACACTTTTAAAGTCTGTTGGAAATCATCACATTATGTTACAGGCATGGAGACAAATACATTCACAGAGTGCACAGCAAACAGATGCTAGAAAATGGTGGGGCTCGCATGTTTAAAAAAAGAATCTAAACAATTCTGGTGATCTTGCAAAACTTCAGAAAGATTGTTCATTCCTGCCACAATACCAAAAAGCACATTTGTAACACACCCATATTAGGATTTTATTCCATGCAATATTTTAGGGGAGATGCCACAAAAACAAATACTAAAGCATTCAAGTTAACTTGACAATCATGGCTGAGGTGTTTTAAGCTTGTCCTGAGACCTTGAGGGGAGCAAGTGGTATTTAAGTAGGGGGAGAGATGGAGAAAGGGAGAGAAAACAAAACAAAAACCTATCCAAACAAATAACACACATAAGGTCCTGATTCTAGTTTTAAGGTAGTCATCATGGAGCAGCCTGCTATCTCAAGTTAAACTGACGTGCATATAGTCATTTTCTGAACAGTTCCATGGTAACATTACTTCCTCAAAAACTGCTTAATAGTGGTTGAAGTGAAAAGTATTAATTTTTTGGACAGACTTATTTTATAAACATTTGATCTCAATTTATAAACAAGCAAAATTCAAAATATAAAATTCTAGAATATCCCGAGTAAGATGCAATATTTTGCTGTGCAGAAATTTAGACTCCGATTAAGTCCTTCCGACTTTTGGGATGAAATAATGCATGATGTTCCAAGCCACACCCTTAGTCTTGATTTGCAAAAAACAGCTTAATGTTGGGTGTGCACATTTGAAAACACTATTAGAAAAATTCACATATTTTAAATAGTTTTCTGCTAGCCTGCCCAATAGCTGCATACAAGAGTTTTATGATGTGGGACCTTGAGACTCCACTACCAGATTAGAAGCAACTCTGGGTACACGCACAAACTGAGCTGCATTGTCTACTGTGAGAAAGCAAAAAAACTTCAGACCATTTTGAGAGTTACAACAACTGGGTTTGAAGTCTGGAAAGGAGTTATTAGCCTCCCCCACAGAAAGCATATGGGATGCATTACTGTGATAAGTTATAAAATAGTGTCTCATTATGGGATGCACAAGTACGTCCAGAAAACAGGGAAACTAGAATGACTGATTAAATTAATTGTGATATTCATTATCATCAATCCAGTTTGAAAACCACAGTCAATACAGTTATTTATTTAAATAACTCTGCCCAGGCCAAATCAACAAAAAGAAAAACAAAATGTGGACTCTTGTTCTTGTATAAATTTCCTGATCAGTTTCATTTCGTCAAAGGCTCATGCTACAAAAACCTTCCCCAAGCTAGACTGACATTAAATCTGCTTAGCTGGAGAGATTTTTGTCAGAGAAAAGTCTATGAATTTTACTAATGCTTCAATTACTTTTCATATTTACAGTAGCATTAGAGTGATGCTGTAGCTGTGACAGCCTAGGAGTTGTGAGAGGCAAGGATTTTGAATACAAGATAAGCTTTCAAATGGAAACCATTTTTATTCCAGTCCTGAAAGGTCCTGAAGAACATCTTGCATTCCAAAGCTTGTATAATTCTATCCCAACTATGCAGTTGGTCAAAAAAAAAAAAAACAACAAAAAACACCACCATAAGAAACCCTTGCCTCTTTCATATTTACAGCATCTGACCTGCTGGAGCTGTTATTCTGCTTGTATATATATATCCTTAGAGTCAAGAGTTCTAGATTTTCAAGAGTGACTAGTGATAGCAACTCAGTTTTCAAAATGCCCCATCTGAGGCATCTTAAAGGGATCCAATATTCAGAAAGCAAATACACAGAACACCTTAGCACTTGACAAACAAGCATGAAACCGAGTGCCCAAACACTGAAACAATGTAAACCACTGGTCATTTCTGAACATTTCTCTCAACATCCATTTAAAAAAAAAAAAAAAAAAAAAAAGCAAATCTTGAAATACTTCCTAGTGCCTTGACGGACACTTGCACCATTTTAGTTCACATTCCTTACAGATTATTCTTTATCTAAGCCTACTCATAGTTACGTTCAGGGAACCAGGAGCATTCAAATTAACACGGTGTACAGCAAGTGAGGTATTCTTGCTGAAGATGCTCCATAGTTTGACCTCACCGTCCTTAAAAATCACAATGAGACTTAACATGCAGTTGCTTCAGGACTGATTAATTATTTGCCTCTCCATCTCACTGCCTTACCAAAGTCAATTTTGTATTAGATGCGAGGAAGGGGTGGGTGATCATATATTATGTCCAGTTTTATACCCAAAATAGTTCTACAGTGGTTAAGGTTGGCCTATGAATTAACAGTTCAATGTCTAGTACTTAATAGTACTAAACTTTTTACCTGAAAATGGAAGCAAACCAATGCTTCCCGACTACATTTCTTGCCTTCTAAGGAATTGTATTTGCAAAATAAATTCTACTGAAACATCAGGGTACCTGGCATCCCCTCCCCTCATCTGAAAGGAACTACTGTTACATGGCAGCAAACTCATTTCTGGAAGAGAAAGCACACAAAAAACAGAAGCACCTCAGCCCTTACAAACACTCAGCACTTCCACTGTATGAACACCTCCAAAGACAAGTGTTTGCAACAGAAGATGTCACGTTAGAAAGTAACGGCAGGATTACCACTTACAATATCACTGACTCCCAACTCTTAAAAAGTGTTTGTAAAACCGCTTTCCAAGATACTGCCCGTATGAACACAGCTCATATATTTCATGACTCCATGGAAGTTCCTCTCTCAATCTCTCTCTTTCCTGTGAAGACCCATTACCAAGATCTACTATTTCAAGGGTGGTCAACCTGACGCATATGTGCTACATGTGGCATGGGCAGCCTCTGCAGCACATGGCAGATTGGTCAGGGAGCAGAAAGCAAAGTAGCTGATTGGGCAAGAGAAGGGGTTAGGAGTGGCACTCGGGGAGGGCATGGGGCTTAATTTGTGGTATACTTGCCAAAAAGGTTAGCTCCCTCCCTTCCCCCCGTCCATACTCATTGATTACTCCTCATATAACTTCTTTCCCCAGCCTCTGTTACTGGATACCACTTCAGAAGAAACAACAAAATCAATCTGTCAACCCACAAAAGGGGAGGATTTAATAAAAATGGGGTTAAAAGGCCAATTTAATAACCACACAATTTTTTTCGTGTGCTAATAAATGTAAAGGGGCAAATTTATATAAACCAGAGAATCCACAGTGGATTTGCTGCAATTTTACTAAAATTAGTTACAAACATGTTAAACCACTGCAATTTTCTGTCTGGGCCAGACCTAAGAAACAGGGATAACAGAGCACACTAGGTGTTAAAATGACCCTCTCTGGGTGTTTCCTGCTGCAAGCAAATGCAATGAAAGTCTCTCCTAGATCCAAATGAAGGACCAGACTGGGAAGTCTAGGTGCTGCTGGTTACTGCTTCACATTGGCAGAAGAGTTCAAAGCACTTGTTGGCCAAACTTGTCTTCACCATAAATGACAGATAAATCTGCCCCAGTACATTTAACCAAACATCCAGCAGCAAACATCTGTAGATGCTTACCACAAAAGGCAAACAGATGCTTTCTTCTCCATGCACTCTACCTCCAGAAAAAAATATTCCAACCGTCTGACAGAACACTTGCAGAACGTTCACTCATGCATAAAATCTCAGACCCCCATAATCCCTCCGTTTGTCCTCCCAACCCTCTACATATATTAACAAGTTTTTAAAACACAGAAAAACGGGTAAAGCAAGTATTCATTTCACTATGAAGAAGTGAAATTCAAGGCTATCTTGACCCATAACGCCTGTGAACACAAATTGCGTGGGAAGGAGGGATGGAGAGAGACAAGATGTAATCAGCCCTTGGCTTCAAGCTCTCCAGTTTGGAGCAGCCTGCATGATGGATCTTCTGTTGTTCTGCGGCAACCCCCAACCCACACCTTGACTTCTCTGGAAGTAGCACCGCAGGTTCCAGTTTGTACAGGGGAAGGAAAAAAGGCTTCTGGAACACAAAGAGGAGGAGTCACTAGAAAGCAGTCTTTCTCTTGCCCAACAAGGTCATAAAAGTTTCAGTACCGGCCTTGAGACTTAAATATTGCCCTGAAGATATTGACCATCATCTGGAACCGACTGCCTATCTGGACCTTCTCACCTTGAATTCAGAGAGACAGGACATTTTAAAAAAGTGCTGAATAAATACCACTATCCTTTAAGAACAATATTGAAGAGACATCACCGTTCTTTAATCCAAGCATCCCCTCAAGACTTTCTCCTCATAGTAAGCTTAAAAACAGGATCAGGCCAATCCCTCAAGAATAAACAATTCTCCACCTTGCTACATACCCAAGATGAAAGCTTATATAATTGGATATTTCATACCAAAAATATTTTGGCAATAGTCAACTTATCCATGCTTCAAGGCAACTGTGGCAGGATGCTTAGGGTGCCTGCCACTGAAAGCTGAAGCAGCTTCCAGAGCAGCCTGCAGATGAGGGTTAGGGATAGTTTCAGAGGCAGCTGACCCACAGAGCTGGCAGGTGGTGTTAGGGCTGAATGATGGAGCCATCCGACTGGAGGAAGGCTGGGCTTAGGTAGAATATAAGCCCAGACCCTGGGAGCACAGCTGACAGTAAGATCTTGGAGCCTGCTGAGAGGCTACCATGTCAGCAGGATGGCTGCAGCTCTGGAAGGCCAGTTAGGAGAGAAACATTTGAGGCAGTCTGGAGGTTTGGGAAGGAACTATGGAGGTGGAAGAGGTTCCCGGGGACCCAGTGTGGGGTCTGGAGCCCTGAGAGAGGGGCTGAGTGTCCGGGGCCTATTGAGCCCAGAGAGAGGGAGTGTGTGTGTGTGTGTGTGTGTGTGGGGGGGGGGTGTTGGGGGGGCGGGGGAGGGGTGGGGGAGGCTATTGAGGAGTTCAGGTGAGACCAGAAAGAGGGGCAGCAGATAAGGGACCTAAGAGGGGTCCAGGGTGAGCCCAAACAGAGGGTCTGCAATTGCATGTCCAAGGAGGGGCTGGCTGAAGGACTGAGGGGCCTGGCAGTCCAAGGAAGAGCTGAGGAAGAGACCAAGGGGCATGAGATGCCCAAAAAGTGGTGTGTGGGAGACCAGGGGGTCTGAGGCCCAGACAAGGCCAAGAAGTGAGAAGATCAAGGATTGATGAAATGTGAGAGCCTTGGGGTGTGACGTAGAGGTGGAACAAAGCCTTGAGATTGGCCCATAAGGCCTTGACCACAAATCTGGTGGTCATTATAATAAGACCAGGGCAACCTCCTGCATACTTGCTAACAATCAATACCAAGGCATGGTCAGTGAGAGAAGGGGAGACTGGCCCTAGAAAAGGGTAAAAGAATTTTTTTTGTTCTCTAGGGGCTTCACTGCCATTCCTGGAGATGGTACCCTGTCTCGGTGATCTCAAGATGTTCAGTTCCTTACAACATTTTATACATGTGCACAAGACATTGAAAACAGGAATTTAAAAATCAGGAATTAAATTTAAAAATCAGACACTGGCCAGAAGTGTAAGCTTTACAGGTATGGTAAAAATGTCTTGGTTTTAAGATTACAGATACTTGAAGTAGGATGGATCCCTGTGACAGCTCAACCTTGTCTCTTCCTATCCCCTCTAAAGTACCCCGCATGTATTTGAATCCTCAGTGTTCTGTGCAGCTTTCTGGGAAGTCATGCAAAACCAATTCTACTGGCTACATTTCCAACAATTAAAGCAATCCACAAGCAGGCATCACAGAGGGAGTTCTACCTAATACTATGGCTATATCAGAAAATCCTCTTAGCTAACCAAAAGCTATATTCTGAACAAGGACCAGCTCTCTACAATTACACTGATAATGTCACTGGAAGCCAAAGTTGCGGATAAAATAGGGAGGGGTGGGAGTCTGGGGGAAAACGGGTCACCACCACTGAATGCTTAGCATAGCTAATCATTTCATTTCAAGCTCAAAACATAGCCTTCACAGAGAAGGAGCAGCAGTGGAATCCAGACCTTGGCAACAGTTTGTTATGTGGCTTCTGCTTCATAGTAGTGCGGCTTATAATCACTAGTGTACCAGCATCTAAGATTTTTTTTTTAATTATGTTTAGAAGTTACAATAGCTCACCTTTAAAATGATTTCAAGTATTGTGCCCTACAGCTGATCGTTGTACCACCATTAAAATACATAGCAGAAGTCAAAAGACAGGATTCATTTGAGGAAGCCTGGGGTCAGAACACTGCGGCACAAATTAACAGAGCAGTGACTAGGGCATCAGAACTAGATCTAATTTACAATTTCTCAAGCATTTTGATACAAAAGCATTAGAAAAAAAAAATCACAGCCACCGTGAAAAGCTAAAATTGAAATCAGAGACTGTCTGGTCTCATATCCCGCAAAAATAAAAAATTTGGGGACAAACTTTTACAAAATGTGGAATACTCCAGTGTTTATCATCAACTCAGCTACCCACGTTCACAGTCTATCACAGCACCGTTGCGGAAAAATCTGCTGGCAAAAGTAGCCAATGAACTAGGGTGAACTGGAAGAGTTAACCTTTTTTTAAAAAGTGGGAGAAACACAAATATAGTAAGTAGCCCATTACAGGTGCTGCTCAGAATAGCCACTGTTGTTGTATTTTGGCATCATATTTTACAATCCTGTTTCAGTAATCAAGGATCCTCTCTGTAATGGAGGTAAAAGGATTATTTTAAATGCAACTAAGCAGTGTGCCTACGCACTAGCTTCCTCAAGTCACAAACTGGTCTGCTAAGGACTCATTGTCACCTTTAACCAGTCTTTTTGTCTACTGCCCCATCTTCTGATATTTACCAGAAGTCTTGTGTTAACTGGGAAACCCATATTTTCTGCATTAGAGTAGCTGCTTATATGGGATCAAAGCAGTATTTATATTGTAGTTCCACCTCCCAGATGTTCAAGACTGCTCTTCATCCACACACAGGTAGAAGGCAGGGCAGGGTAGCACCTTAAAGACTAACTTGTTCAGAAAGGTATCAGCTTCTCTAGATAACAGCCTGCTTTGTCAGATGATGCCAGATCCCTAAACAAGTTATTTCCTTAAGCTTTTATACCCTTTTACAGTCCTCTTCTGTGTATTCCATATATGATCACAATATAGACCAAGGGTGGTCAATTATTTTAGCTGGAGGGTCACTTTAGGAGTGAGTTTTTGTGGGTGGGGGAGGGGGAAGCAATTGATACTATCCAGCCCAGGCCCGTCTGCCCAGCACCCACCACCAGGAGCACTGGATGGAGCAGGCAGTGTCTCCATGGAGACCAGCCAAGATCCCCTTAGGCAAGGCACACTCAGCTAGGCAGATGGGATGGGATCATGGGTGGGGAGCAGCATCTGGGAGCGGGACAAGAGCGCCTGGGATCACAGGGTAGTGACAACACAGGGCCATGGCCTAGCCATGGCCCGCTCCTTATATAGCACAGATGTGCAGGGAGTAGATTGTGGTTCTGGCCCAGGCCCCAGCCCCGAACTGTCACCACCCCAGTCTCAGCTCCAGTTTGCCTGTCCTACTCCCAGATGCTGCTCCCCACCCGCCCACTGCCTTCTCCTATCTGACCAGTCAAGCGTTCCCTGCCCACGGGGGTCTCAGATGGCCCCCATGGAGATACTACTCACCTGCTCCTTCCACCCCTGGTGGTGCGCGTGGGGTGAATGGGTCAGAGTGCCTGAGCAGAGGGACCGACCGGGTCTGGTGGCAGTAAAGACACTAGCGGCAGCATCTGGAAGGAGCTGCCACCACTGGGGCTACCAGAAAGTGGAGTCTGGCCACCATGCCGTGTCACCCCACTGCATGCCTGGGGACAGCAGGATGGGCCACATGCACCATGGCCCAAGCTGCTCCTTGTGCCTGGGTTAAGGGACTCTCCCCACAGGCTGGAAAAAAAATCCCTCGGTGGGCAGGCTCCAGCCTGTGGGCCATATTTTGTCCACCCTTGCTATAGATCCTCACCAATTACCTTTCACAACGGTTCTTTCCTCAATCTGTCACCCTTAATCTATTTCTTCGGCTTCTCTATTCTGTTTTGTTTTCCTACATTCTACAGCTATCTACATTTTGTTTTGCCTACAGCAGCTGCTTACGTTGCCTCTGTGAACACTTTGCTTGCAGTTCATGGTGTCTGTTCAAGGAAAAAAAATTGGCATCGGTTATGCCAAGGCAGCTTTTCAGGCCTACAGCTAACCTCTCTCCCTCCCCATCCAATTCATTAAAATCAGATATTTCACCAGTCTTCTCAGATTCTTCCCCATGCCCACTGTCAGTTTAAAAAGATATTTCAGAGTGAATATACAAAGACATAGCTATTAAGATAGCATGTAAACTTTTGAAATGTGTCGCTTAGTGCGTCAGATACATTATAAGAAAAATGAAGAACTTCATAAAAATGTCTTGGAGCTTTGGTCCCTGTTTCACAGCCTGATCTTATGCATTTCAAGTCTGTTTAAGTCAGGAAATGGGCTAAGATAAATCAAAATGTCACTTGTGGATTCAACTTTGACAGAAAAGGAAGTGTGCTAAAAACAGTCCCAGGAACTTGAAAAGTCCCTAGGACAAATAATTAACTGTGGTTTAGGATAAATCTGGAAAAGAAACATTAGGAGTGTGTCATGAATGGCCCTTCCTCAGAATACAGAAGAGAGAAAACAAAACCTTGATACCACGGAGAAAAGACAAAAAAAAACAAAACAAAACAAAACACCACTCCTAAAATGGCTAGCTAGAGATGCCTCCTGAAAATCAACCGTCTCCATTTCAAGTCATAGCTCCCTGCCATCTGCACCTGAGATCTCAGTATGTTGAAAGGTAAAACAGGCCAAGCTGACAGTGGTAGCTGGAGATCAGCAGAAGATAATTAAGGTTCATAATGGGGCTTGCATAGTTGATTAAGACCTGAACAAATTCTTACAGTCTGCCCCCCAAATCTTCTAAATTTAAAAAATTGGGTCTTTGAGCACAAGCTACTGGGATACTAGGGAGATGAAGAAAAAGGAAAATGCTGGCATCAAAAAAGAAGGCAGTCAAGAATTTCAGAAAGTTTGTTGGGGGGAGGTGGGGAGGAGGAAAATGTTTGTTTGTTTTTCAGTTGTTTGATTCTTTGACTCCTTCATATGCCCCCAATAACTCCTTTGCACTAACACCTAGCAAACACGTCGGTAGAGTTAAAAGATAAAGGCAGGGCTTGATGCATAAATGTCTGAAAGTCTTCGATGCTTTTTGTCATTGTAGTGGCAGACCTTGCTGCGAAGTATGATCGCTGGACAATGCAAGAAAATCTCATACTACTACTGCTGCATAAGCTTACCTGCTCAGAGAGAGTCAAGTGCTGTCTAAGTCACATATGTTCACTGTCACTAAATAAAAAGCACTGCTTAAAACAGGATTTGAAAAGTCATCCTTCTCACAGGCAAGAAAGGGAAGGAACATGTCAAGGTTACTTTGTACTTGAAAAGCTACTTTTTAATCCTCCCTGGATTGCAAGTATTTACTTATGTTTCTTCAGCATTATAAACAAGACAGGAAAAAAAAAATCTATTCAAGGCACTTCTCATAATTATTAGGGGCAACACAAACGTTAAAAATTCATTACAAACGAGTTTGTCAGGTTATTTAGGAATGAGAACAAAATGCCAAATATGTACACAGTCTCCAAGTTAATATAATCACCTTTAATACAGATTAATTATGGTGTTCATATTATGACATCTTTATAAAAATGTTTACCTTACTACACAGCTAAATAATCTTTTTTTTTTTTTTAAAGCAGTTTAATTATGCACAGGCATTTCAAATAGGAAAAAACATCTTGTAGGCAAACAGATTAAATCTAATTGCAAATGGGGGACAGTTGAAACACTGCAAAGTTACCCAAGATAAAGATTTTGCTAAACTTTAACAGCAGTAAGACTAAGTACCAGCAATCAAAAAATCAGAGACTTAATCAGTTCAATCTTCGCAGGCTAGTCTAACCTGCATAGATTGAACCAATGAGCAAGTGAACAGACATTTACTTTTGATTCTGGAAATGCAGCCACATGCCTACAGTGGCCCAAACCACAAGATCGGGGGCACTAGAGCATGCCTCACTACTTGGCTGGAGCATACAGCTTGTGCCATGGCTAGCCCACCCACCCTGTGAGGGCAGGGCAGGGTTTGTGGGGGAGGTGCAGGTATCCTGGGATGCTGGGGGACTGACTTAACTTGAACTTCTGTCCCAGATCCCTTCCAGGTTCAATAAACCCATTTAAATTAAAATCAGTTAAGTCTGATACTACATCCATCCAGGTTTATCTTAAACCAGTTTCAGCCACTTGAAAGTGGCTTATGTGCATTGAACTTCTGCTGTGTTGCAGAATTGAACCAGTTTCCAATTACTTACATGGGTTTATATGCAACTTCTGTCTCTAGCCTAAAGGGATGTGGAAAGACTGAACTAAATTGCCCATGCACATCTTCTGGAGCGTGCACATCCAGACCAACAATGGAAGTATAAGATATGTGCTTAAGAACAGTTCTTCACTCCTCAGCTAAAAGAAGAGCAAATGCCAAGAGGAGTAAGAGAGAACATGCAAGTAGTCTGGCAGACACATCTAATCTATCCTAGCATGATTCCATTCCCTGTGCAAGAGCAGCACTAGGGAAAAAACTGACAACTGTTGTAGAAAAAACAGACTGCACACAAGTGGCCATTGATTAGATGAATTTGTGAGCGCTCTTCAGCATGAAGGAATAGAGTCTCGGGTGTAAATACTTCTAGGCAATCAAGTTAAATGCCTGAGAATTTCTTAGAGCTACAGGGGTGCATCTTAGCTATGGAATAATAAGACTTTATCTTGTCTCAATCTGTGGTTCCCCAGAGCATGACCTTCAGGCAACATGTTACTTGCATTACTCCACTGTTGTTTGCGGCCACAAGAAATTAATAAGCACAAAACTAGAGAAACTCCCAAAACATGGATGAGAGAGAGTCTGCTCAGCAGTTTTCATCTCTTAAAGAGAACGACTAAAGGATCTGGGCTTGGCTATTGACTTCAGACTACAAAGAAAATATTGTTTCTTTTTCATGAATCCCACTGCAGACAGAGGAAGGGTCTGAGGAAGGAGGAGGTCTTTGCCCCACTGTAGAAGCTTGAATACTTCCCCTGATTGTCCCAACTCATCTTACTCAGTTTTACTTCATAAATCTAGGTTTCTGCACTAACTGCCTAGTGGTGTGAGACAATGCGAACCAGTGACCTAGAATATAATTACGAGATGAGGACTGTGTGCAGTTTACTTCATCCAATTTGCATTCTGCATATTAAAGGTCTTGTATTAAAAATAACCACACACGCTGTCTTACGGATCGCTGTTAGACAAGAGCTAACAATAGAAAGTTCCAAATCTGAGAAACTAGAATTAAAAAAAAAAAAATCAAAGTAGGTTTATGTTTATTATGTTTTTTCATTCTCTCTCCCTACAAGAGCTGTTTTAATTGTGAGGAAGTGAAAGAAAAGGTTCTGGAGAGAGAGAGTAATTACTGTTCAGCTAGGTAAATAAACAAAATCACCTAGTTCCTATGATTTGCTTAGCTGACTTCTCTCAGTCAGAACAAATACATACAAGCTCCCTGG
>NW_005842620.1:677285-682418 GCF_000455745.1 Alligator sinensis | reverse complement strand
ATGAGAATACAAGAATCGGTCGCTGTGTGGGGGGGGGGGGGGGGGGGGGGTGCAAAGGGGACATAACTGAAAAGTGTAAGTGACTTTTCCCATCCCCCTAACTAAAAAATATAGACCTTTGCAACTAATGCATAAGCATTAATGAATACCAATTTTAATTGAGGAGTTCACTTTTTGTGAGCACCCATACAAGTATATAGGGCATGAACATGTCCAAATTAAAACTAAAGTTCATGTGCAAGTCTGCTTGCAAAGAGACTGAATAAAGTTTCTTGATAAAACCAAAGCTTGACTAATATTTTTGTGAATTAATTTTAGGAAAGGACAGTGTATAGGAAAGTTATGTTTCTCTCCTCTCAAGTCACATAGTACAGGTTCTCTTCACTGGGTAGCCAGTCAGAGTTTTAAAAATCCAAACTGTTGAATAATTAACTAAAATTATGGTGTTAAGCAATCCAGGGCTCAAACAAGTTAGTGAAAATAAAGGCAAAGTAAAACAACTGCTAGCTGACCAAATTTGAACATTCATTATGTTATGTTAGGCAGGGAGCGGGATGGCACCGCGGGCAGGGAGCAGGATGGTGTGGGGAGGCTGGCTCCCTACCAATACACGTATTCCTGGCAGGACAGCATGGGGGGCACATGCCCCCCAGACTTGTGCACAGGGTGGGGGCGGGCTAATGGCTGTGGGCTTGGGGCTCCCCACCCTGCTGCCCTCCCTCTGGGGCTTGTGTGGCCCAGCAAGTGGGACCTGGAGCAGCAGAGCAGAGGGGGGTGGGTAGGCTCAGTGCTGCCATGGAAAGCCCCATACCAGCATGGTGATGTGCCCCTGCCTGCCTGGCAACAGCAGAGGGGCACAATTCTGCGCCGCCACCCCCACTGCTGCCGGGTAGACAGGAGGCACCTCACCCAGCAGCAGCACCAAATCTCCCTGCTGGTGAGATCAGGGGGCTACAGACCCAGGTCTCTGGCCCCATAGCCCTGGCAGCTGGATGCCCTCTCTGGCAGGGCTGGCTGGTTGGAGGGGTGTGGGGGGGACTGATGGGCTCCAGCAGGGCTGGGGCTTGGGACTGAGGTTAGAAGTGAGGGGCAATGGCATTGGCATATCAGGGCTTCTCTGTACCACAAAACAGTGGGGGGGGAAGCAGTAACAGCCACAGCAGGACCCACATCCTGGTGAGTGAAGGGGGCAGAGGGAGCTCTGACTTTCCATGATAAGAAACCCAAAATCAAACGCCAACATTTATAGATATTTAGAATTTATTTTATTATATAGTGATTGAGGAACTAGTAGGTTTACAAACTACTTTAAAATTGTAACTATATCAAACACAACATTGTATTCAACTGATACCTATATATAGTATTTCATTTTAATTGTGGAACACCACCGATTGTTTTTTTGATCAGAGAATTTGTCATATTTTATTACAGAATTTGCTATTTTTAAACAGAGAAAACCCTGCTCATTACCCTGACACTGAAGCTAACCTAGTGCTGGCTCTAGAGAAGTGGTTCTCAACCTTTTCAGGCTTGAGGCACCCCTTGGAAATGCCGGCTCTTATTTTTCACTGATGTTTGGAACACAGAAAAATAAACCAATTTTTTCTGTTGCAAAGACCTGAGGAAGACCACAACAGGTCATAATGTTTTTAGCATTATGAATTCCTAATCTGAGCTTGAGAGAATCATGTTTGCATACCTAATGATGCTAACATTGTGTGGCATCTCACAGCACCCTGGAAAGTATCTCAAGGCATCGTCACATGCCATGACACCCTGGTTGAGAATCACTGTTCTAGAGGGTCTTTTCTGGAGAGGAGTCAAGGGACCTAAGGTTATTTAACTAATTCTACCATTTCCGAAAGCAGCAGCCAGCAAGTTTGCCCAGAACCTTATTATAAGTGCCAAAGAGGATAGCAACTCTGCAACAGACTGTACCTATTCTTTGCCTCTTACCAGATCCAGGCAAACTTATTTTATTCTTCTGGCTGGACAAGAGCCCATAAACCAATATACCTTCCGATTATCTCAGGAGATAAATAACCTAGTCATAGATATTTTAAATAAATGTGGACAGCCTTTACAACTTTATTTCTGATTTTTTTCCCCAAAATATATTACAGGAATCTTTTTAGCAGAAGTGCTTTTTCCACCAATAGCACTACTTTCCAAGACATGTTAAGCTAATGCAGGAAGACATGCCAAATCCATACTTGGTATCAAATTATTCTCAGTGCAGAACTCAAATCACAGAAAAGTAAGCTCACTGGTGCCCTCAGTAAAGTTCATTTGCAAGCAGTGCAGAAGGGGGCATTTATGCCCCAGGACACTACAAACGGTTATGCCCAGCTTTTCTTGCCTCCAAAATGTTGCGCCTTAGTTATTATTTGAGAAACAAGTGGTTTGAAAGCCATATTTTCCATACATACAATCTATGCAGGCTGCAAGCATCAAGTTACCTAAGTGGAAGGTTTACAAGTAAGGGATATACAATGAAATTCAAGACAACCAGAACCTTTTCAAGGCTGAAGTGCCATCTGTTTGGGGAACATAACTTCGGTCATGTCCAGTCACAATGTCTAGTTCACCACTAGAGCAGGTCACTACTTTCCATACATTTCCTGGGAATACCCACAAATGACAGGCTTCCCACAGCTAATTATGATGTTCCAAGAGATGCATCTATTCAGGATGCCTGTACTAGGTAAGAATGAGCTTGAAAAAGAAAACCAGCAAATTTTAGAAGAAAATAGGCTTAAAGGCTGCTGATGAAGCAAAATCAGCATTTAAGCTATTTACTTTTGCTAGGTGCAGGATTTGCAAGATGCTCATAAGCCATCAAGTCAGCTTAGGCCCTATCTCCACTGTAACACATTATCTTCAGGGCTAGGGACAGACATTACACACAAACCAGTTTAAGTGATCAGAAACCAGTTTAAACCCGTAACAGAACCATGAACAACACATGTCCCCAGAGGCTGGATGGCACAGCAACCACCCGCAGGCAGCAGTGGCAGTAGCAAGTGGGGAGCTCCTGCAGGCAGCTGTGGCAGTGTCAGCAGTGGTGGGGGAGGGAGGCATGGTAAGCACCGACCAGCGGTTGGCACCCACCTGCAGATGCTGCTGGGGTAGTGAGTGGTGACTGCCCGCAGCTGATAGGCAGCCAATCACAGGGAGTGCACCACAAATCTCAGGGGTGCACATGCACCCGCATGCACCTCCTACACCTCATGAATGAACAGATGTTCAGTACACATAAACCAGTTTGAAAATAGCTGAAACCAGTCTGAGATAATTCTGATACTACAGTCAACCAGGTTTAACCGATTTGGGTCAAACCAGTTTATGCAATATGTGTCCCAGGCCCCTTCCTGGTTTAAGCTAAATCAGACTCCCCTAGCATCCCAGCATGCTCTCTGAGCTGGGTGGGGCTTTCTGCTCCACAGCAGTGCTGGGCCCCTCCCCTCTGCTCCCTAGCTGCAACTCTGGTAGAGACTTGCAGGCACAGCAATGTCTGCCTGGGTTCCTCCTGCTTTCTCCCTCCCCTCCCTACTGAGCAGGGATCCCCCGTCCCCTCTGTCTTACACAGACACCTCAGCATTAGCTAGCAGACCACATGCTGGCTACAGTCCGTGCTGTGGCAAACGGCAGTGTTGGCTTAGGGCGGGGTGGGCAAAATGCAGCCTGGGGGCCAGATGCAGCCCACCAGGCCATTATGTCTGGCTCGCAGGGCACCTAAAAAATTTTGAAAATTAATATTTATCTGCCCTGGCCTGCCTGTCATGCGGCTCTCGATGGCTTGCCAAAACTCAGTAAGCGGCCCTCCGCCCAAAATAATTGCCCGCCCCCTGCTTAGGGCTTTCTGGAGCTAATTAAAGCTCAGCTGGTAATTTCCCTCAGTTCCTTCTTTGTTTAAGAAGAGTTTGAACTAATGAGAGAGAGATTTATTTTCTGATGGGGTGTTAAATTCCCATAACTTGGGCTTCAAGAAGGCCTTTGACACTGTTTCTCACCCCATACTCATAAAAAAAACTAGGTGACTGCGGCACTGATGCCTATACATATGGGTGGCAAACTGGCTCGATGGTTGCAACCTGAGTGTGGTGGTGGATGGGTCATTTTCAGCCTGGAGGGATGTGGGCAGTGGAGTTTCCCAGGGCTCAGTCCTTGGGCCTGTGCTATTCAACATCTTTATCACTGACTTGGAGGCAGGTGTGGAAAGCACGCTGTGCAAATTCGCTGATGACACAAAGATGTGGGGAGAAGGAGGCACACTGGAGGGGAGGGACAGAATCCAACTAGATCTAGATAGGTTACCGAGGTGGGCGGAGGAGAATAGAATGGAATTCAACGCAAACAAGTGCAAGGTGCTGCATCTAGGGAGAAGGAACCTGCAACACACCTACAAGCTGGGGAACACCTTTCTCAACAACACTGTGGTGAAAGGGATCTCGGAGCAATTGCTGACTCCAGGATGGATATGAGCCGCCAATGCGAGGAAGCGGTCAGTAAAGCCAACTGCACCTTGTCATGCATCTACAGATGCATCACAAGCAGGTCCAGGGAGGTAATCCTTCCCCTCTATGTGGCGCTGGTCAAGCCGAAATTGGAGTACTGCATCCAGCTCTGGGCACCACACTTCAAGAGAGATGTGGCTAACCTTGAGAGGGTCCAGAGGAGGGCCACTCGCATGGTCAAGGGGCAGCAGGCCAGGCCCTACGAAGATAGACTAAAGGGTCTGAATCTATTCAGCCTCCACAAGAGAATGAATACGGGAATGATCCAGGCCGTGATTCAGCCCACCGATTACTACCCCATGGTCCTAGTCCATGTGGGTACTAATGATGCGGCCAGGAGAAGCCCCGATCACCTGATGATGGACTACCATGCTCTGGGCGGCGTGCTGAGCGAAAGAGGTGCACAGATGGTATTCTCTTCTGTCCTACCAGTGAGAGGACGTGGAAGATGACACGAGAACTGCATTAGAGAGACCAACTGGTGGCTTCGGCAATGGTGTCTGGAGGCAGGCTTCGGCTTCCTTGACAATGACCCGTGCATCACAACGAGAGACATGCTCAGTTGGGATGGGCTTCACCTGTCCCCCAAAGGTAAGCGTGTGTTCTCTTCTAG
>NW_005842620.1:672026-674559 GCF_000455745.1 Alligator sinensis | reverse complement strand
ATCTAACCCCAGCCCTCTTTCCTGCCTATACAGGGGTCGGACTCAATGATCTATTGAGGTCCCTTCTGACCCTAACATCTATGAATCTATAAGAGAAGACTCAGAGGGGATGTAGTGGCCGTCTATAAACGCACCAGGGGGGACCAGAGGAAAATAGGTGAGGCTCTGTTCCCCCGAGCACCACCTGGGATAACAAGGAATAACAACCTCTAATTGACTGAGAGCAGGTTCAGGCTTGATATCAAGAGGCATTACTTTACAGTTAGGGCTGCCAGGCTCTGGAATGGGCTCCCCAGGGAGGTGGTGCTCTCCCCTACCTTGGGGATCTTGAAGAGGAGGTTGGATAGATATCTGGCTGGGGTATTATGATCCCAGTACTCGTTCCTGCCCAGGGCAGGGGGTCAGACTTGATGATCTCTTCAGGTCCCTTCCAACCCCAGAAACTGTGAAACTATAACAGAGCTGATAAATGCTCTGTTATCATACAAGGTCGGGGAGAATCCCTCCCTAATCCTGCCACGGCCTAGCCACATCCCCCTCAGCTCAGCCCTGTCCAAGGGAATGGAGGGTTGCTCTAGAGCCCCCCAGCTTCTAGCCTAAGCCACTGCAGGAATGGGCCTGCATTTCTGGGATATCTATCCAGTTACAAAACTGATTCAGTTTAGCTAGGTTAGACTAACCTGCAAAGATCGAATCAATTCAGACTCAGGCTTTTTGAAAGTCTGTCCCTAGCCCAAATAATCTTAAATGAGTTGTAATGTGATTTTTTGAACAAAGTGTGTGTTATAGTGGAGGGTGAAGAAATACTTACCAGCCCAACTAATTTATTCAGTTAGCTAACAGTGAACAATAATTTTAATGTAGTCAAATCAATAATGCAGCTCAACATTCATGGAAAAAACTCACTAGCAAGCAGCAGTTAGAATTAATTCAATCAACAACTGTCTTAGAGATCCCACGTCCTAGGATCATGAATAGAATTAGAACAGCTGCAAATGCTGACAGTTTACAAACAGTTACAGTTTGTAATTATAAGGCCAATGCAGAAACACCCAAGGTGGTCATTAAATCCGAGACAAACCTAGATTTTTCTTGGTCCCTGAGCCCAACTAATTTCATTAATAATTGGGGGAAAAATATACAAACACGGTCTGCTGCTTTGTCTGAGCTTTCATGGTAATAAAACCCAAGTGATTACAGGGAGATGACAGAAACAGTGGAAAAAGGTGTTACAAGGAAATGAAACACGCTTTGCATTAAAAAACTGTCTGAATCTGACTTTAAAAACTCCCAAGTTCAACCTTCATCTGTCTCGTTCTGACCTGATTCCAGAGGAAAAATCTGCATCTTCATATAACATGATCTATGAAGTTTCATTTTCTTCCTGTTCCTGTCTTAGCCTCCACCCCCATGCTCCTCATCACTGTTCTATATCCATGGATGATGCTCCAAATAATGTTTTCCAGCCTGCAGCTAGAATTGCTTTTTTTTGTTAATGCATCACCACAGGCTTCTCATCCTACTGTTCCAAAACAAAAATAGTATGCTTTTAAAGAGAACTTAGCTGGTAGTTCATATAAAACAAATTAAAAAAAAAAAAAAAGAGATTTTCATGCCAACACAAAGGTTGTTGTTTTTAACTGAGTTACTCAAGCATCCTGTAATAAGCCATTCAGAAGTTCACCGTTACTTGTCCAAATGGATTAATCAAGTTGGTGCTGAAGCTATGCATTATTATGTAAAAAGCTGCTTCTCCTTGATGTGCTTCATTAGCTCTGAATCATATTTACAGAATACAACATGCTACTTCAGCATGTCAGCAGCAATCATCAGTTAACACAATTTATTTTATCATCAGCCACAATATACGTACACATGGGTGGCCAAAGTGCAGCCAGCAGGCAAAACTAAGCCCACATGGCCACTTATTTTAACAGCCTGTGGAGCCTCAGCTTCCACCAATTCATCTTGATCTTAGCAGTCTTGGTACAGAGGTGCAGATCCATTTTCAGAAATTATCTAAGGGTCATTTATGTTCAACAATCAACTGAATGGCTCTCCAGTGGGCAAAATTTGGACAGCAATTTAACTTGACAAGATTTCAACTAACAGATGGGTTAAATGACATTAGGATGACCTTAAATGGAGAAGAGGAAAAGTACAAGAGTAAATACTGACATACCTCATTAGCTCAAATGCATGCTTCTGAATAGGTTTTTGAAAAACTAGGACAAGTAATTTAAGTCATGCAACCTGCTCCTTTTAGAAATGTACACAGCAGTGTTGTGATTTGGAAAGATTTCAACTAACAGATGGGTTAAATGACATTAGGATGACCTTAAATGGAGAAGAGGAAAAGTACAAGAGTAAATACTGACATACCTCATTAGCTCAAATGCATGCTTCTGAATAGGTTTTTGAAAAACTAGGACAAGTAATTTAAGTCATGCAACCTGCTCCTTTTAGAAATGTACACAGCAGTGTTGTGATTTGGAAAGAAAATTTTCAGGTAAAAAGAACCTTGTGCATTCTC
>NW_005842620.1:668517-672016 GCF_000455745.1 Alligator sinensis | reverse complement strand
ACATCACTTCTGAAATTAAAAACAAACAAACAAACAAACAGAACCTCACATTTTTAAGAGACAAATCTACAATCAGTAAGTCATTACTGTGACTTGGTGGGAAAAGTTAATTTATAATTAGATGCCTAGTTAGTAAGCTACAGTATCTAGATGCCTAGTTAGCAAGTATTTAGTCAATCTACAGTAGAAGCTAAAAAAGGAAATCTACACTGTTGAAAGAAATCCACTGGAAAACTACTAAGACTTCAGCCATATCTGTGACTTTGTTACAGTGTCCTGACAGAAACTGACAGACCTGGGCTCTCTCTTCGACTTCAAGTGGCACTGGTTAGAAAGGCTCCCCCCTCTATAGCCAGCCAATATCACGCCTCACTGTTGACCAGGCCATACAAAAGACATTAATGAAGCTTTGAATCTTTCCTCCTCTGCTCAGTTAGTAAGAGAGCATATTTTTAGGTTATGCAGCTTTGATTTTTAAAAGGGTATCCCAATGGTCAGGAAAAGGCAAAGCTAACAACCTAGTGTCAGCAAGTCCTATTCCTACTATGAACCCATTTGGTGGGTAATGCTGTCCTCTGCACACTGCTGCAGGGCAGCACCAACCCTTAGCTTCCCTGGTTGTAATTAGACTGGAGTGTCTAGTTACAATTCACTCTGCTTACCTGGGTTTAGGATTCCTTAACCAATTCTTATGAGCAGGAACGTATTATGGCAATTCTACAAGAAATCAAAACGGCCGCTCTCAGTGGACGCGAGATGAGTACGTTCTTCCATCATGTAGCCTGCCCATCTTACTCTCTTAACAGATACCTATAAATCTGCCCTTCTTCCCATGCATATAGTCTTTTAGCACTATGATTTTGCACAGCAGCCACAGTAGCACTTATGGGAGCCACTCAGTGCTTCTACAACCTCTACTCCAGTGTCAGCTGTGAAAGTATTTGTAGTGCAGTCCCATGCACTGCCTTCTAGAAGGTACCAGAAGCCTACACTGCCACAACAAGTACTTTTAACAAATGCTCTAACTGGGACCAGGTTCCTTTTATACGATGTGCTGTACAAGCAGCAAAAAGTTTGTCTTAGAATCAATGATTTTATTCACCAAGACATTCTTTGATGTATTGTCATTAGGTTTAATGGAGCAATTCTGATCACCTCAGGGCTTGCGTCAGTCCTCAGGAAGGTAATAATCCCCCTCTCCAATCCTACTTCTAACCCTATGCACAAAGCTCAAAAGACTAGTCTAATAGAGCCTCTCTCAGTTGCTTCTGGAGAGAATCAGGATTTCTTGAGAGGATTTAGTCTTCATACACTGAAGCACTGCTCTAACCCTCCCCTCTTCTATATTCACTTCTGGCCACACCTGCCAAAAGCAGGTGACATGGTTAGCCCATGACTAGCTTTCTAAAACACCATTTCTGATGCACTTAATAGCCTAATTTAACTTACGTGCCTTAGGCTCATGGCAGACTTTACACTTAAGACAAGATTCCCCAGTTAATCACAGCTTTAAAAGTAACCAGGTCATATGTTCATGTCAATGGCACAGTAAAATGGGAAATAAGCAACAGAACTATTCCACAAAGTCGGTGTAATAATTTTATGGCTGGTTTCTATTGTGCCTTAAACAAAGTGTGTGACAGGGTCCTCGCTGTGCAGCCTGATGCATAGTGGGGCTCTGGGACCAGCTCCAGAGAAGTCCAGAAGTGAGACCACACCAAAGATTTGAACCGACTTTGCGGATCTCAGCCCTGGGACTGCACCACCAGCTGACTGATATTCTGAGCCCTGGGACTGCACCAGAGTCTTGAACTGGTTCTACTGCAGTTCTGAGGCTGAGACTGACAACCAGAACCCCAGGGATGGGACTGCAGTCAGGTGATGATTGGGCTCATCCCCAGAATCACACTGGAGTCTTGACTAGTTTTGGTGAGGTGCCAGGACTGACATCGACAATCAGCTTATAAGCAGTCCCAGCTGCCTGGTTCACCAGGCACCTGGCTTTCTATTTGCTGGTGCAGGGGGAGCCTGGAATCCTGACGTGAAGCTACCCCTGCACGGGCAAGTAGCAATGGCACAACTGGGATTTGATCCTCAGTCCCAAATCACATGTCCTAGCATGCACATGTTGGGATCAGGGAACAGATCCTCTCTCACCATGAAACGAACATGTGCCAGAGGGCACAGTGATAGTGTAGCAATCCTAAACATGCTGAAGAACAACATCTGGGAAGGTCCATGGTTTGTCTGTATGAAATTCCCTGAGACGGAGAAAGGGGAAAAGTTAAGCATTATGCTTGGAGTTTTCTTTTGGGGTTTTGTAATTAAAAAAGTCAGCATTTCCATAGGAAACTGGTAGCAGCATATTTCTTGATAGAAGCAGAAATATGAGAGCTAAACTCAAAGCATGAAGGTAATTTGTTTTACTCCACAACTGAAATGAGACAGAATACTATTACTCCTCAACTCTTTTTTATTCAGATATGGCGCACTTCACAATTTAAGCGTGGCTCAGCTGCAGAGGTTGCCAATTAAGTACCATAAGCCAAACTGTTACACTCAGCAAGCCATGAAGACCTGCTGTTCATATTTACCAAGCTTTTTAGATATAGCATCCCATTGACTTGAACAATTGAATTGCTACAGGTATACAGATGTAACAATTGTATCCATTTCAAAGGATACCAATAAAAGCCCTTATGTCTGCCTGATTCTGTAGTGACACTTATGTGGCAATACACACCTCTAATTTTAACCCTGGTTTATTGAGGGTCAAAATTCAAGCAAATTCAGTTCTCTTTTATCACTACAGGACCGTGCAGATGCAACACTTACAGCACAATTGGTGATGTGTACTCCAAAGCAGAAGCTCCCTCTCATTTAAATCAACTAAAATGTGTATTTATTTGTACCTGAAGTACACTGCAGGCATTGCCAATGTAAACACAACAATACAGCCCACAGACTACAGACTGCATATCAGGGTTAAAATAGTATTTACTTGACATCAAGTCTTCATGAGGCAAAAATATTTATCTTATTCCGAGGGGCAATTATAGTGCACATATACACACACAATTCAATTTTGTCCACTAAAACAGTTTCTGTGCATCAGGGGCTGGCCTGGAGCCCCTCCTGTTGCAGAATTTTCTGACCAACAGTGGAGTTATTGTATCATCCCCAAGTACATGGCTCTCTATGCTGTTATATTCACTTTACTATGCTTGAAGAGCATTACCTGGGCTTAATCCCTTTCTTCTAAGACACATAGATGCATTTCAGTATTCCTCATCAAACAATTTTTAACAAGCCTGGGATCTCCTTATCTATGAATTCCCATTATGCTAAGCAGGATTTAAACAGGTGGGAGGAATTACCAAGGAAAAGTCACAGGTCTCCTCAGTGCATAATGCAAGGTAGATGCTATGAAAGATGCAAGGAAAAAGACGATGGGGGGGGGGGGAAGGAAGGGATTTTTGGGGGGGGGGGGAGAAACCCA
>NW_005842620.1:649150-668507 GCF_000455745.1 Alligator sinensis | reverse complement strand
CCCCCCCCCCCCCCCGACCTTTCCAACTTAGTAACTTCAGCAAAACCAGCCTCATTTCTTTCAAATGCAATGCAGAATAGCATTACCTCTGCTGGGAAATTAACTTTGAAGACCAACATTGATTAAGCCATATCTTAATTCTCAGCTAGGGATTGCAAAGAGACTGAATTGGGGTAAGAATGGATTTACATTCTGTCTAATGCCACATCTGGTTTACTTATTCAGTTTCAAACCTTGCTTTAGAAGTACTAGGGAAAACATGGCATGTTAAAAGAATGACCTCTCCACACTCATCTGACAACATTCCTTTATATAAAGCAATAAGGATCAGGCTTTTCAGCAAGTCTGGAGACTTCTTGCAGCTTTGGGAATAGAAACCAGATCTGTCACTCAGTGAAGAACCTTCTCCTGAAGTTAACAAGCTTCTACAGCCAAAAAACTGCCCTCCCTCCCCTGCTCCTCCCAATTAAACCAGTTTGAACTTTACCATGTAGGATACTTATAAAAGAGAGCATGAGAACAGTTTCCCTTTTGTTTCCAAATTAGTGATTCCTTATCAGACAAAGAATGGGTTGGGAACTTTGCCCTCCCAAAATGTAAGGATTGCAATAATAGATTACAATTTTGGATTTTGAACAGAAGCCCACTTATCTTACTTTTAATGACTGAACAAAATTTAGTCGTAATAAAGAAACTGCCAATTAAGGCATTATTTTTTTCAACTTAAGCACAAAAAACAAACAACCCTGCTTGCACATCTGAAAGAGTTCCAAACAATGTTGTTCACCATGAGTTTCTTTAAATCAATTCTGCAATGTCTAGAAAAAAAGTCATCAGTTTTGCTCTTATATCTACATACAAACTTAAGCCAGTAGAAAATCATTGCTCCACTGTGAATCAGAGCCATGTTTTAATAACAGGCAGGTCTGACAATGCACTCAGTCACAGCATTAGTTGCCATCACCAGGGGCAGATCCAGGGGGAGTGCAGGCGCACAGCCTCCCCCACTCCCACCTCCATACAACACAAACAGCAGCCAGGGACTAAGTCCCTGAAAAATGTCAACATTCCCCCATCACTTCACCTCTGCTGCTATCCTGAGGGCAAGCAGAGCTCTTGCTCTGCTCCAGCCAGGCTGCACAGGAGCTGGGCTCAGCCTGGGACAACAGCAGCAGCAAAAGATGGGTACCCCTCCCTGCCTAGTCTCCCCAGCATTTCCCACCAGCCCAAGAGTAGGTGCATGGAGGTGGAACCCACCTGCCTTCCTGCTGCTGTTGTCCCAGGCTGAAGATTCCCTTGCCCTTGGGAGAGTAGTGAAAGGAAAGGAGAAGGAATTCTTACCCACTATAGGGTCTTCAAGTCCCTAATGGCTGCTCCCATGGCATGGTCCATCTGCCTACCCCAGTGAGGGGTGGGGGAGGGGAGCGGAGGCATGGGACTGGGAGCAGAGTTGCAGCCATGCCTGCAGCACCAGCTGCTACTCCCACATCCCCATTTGAAAATCCTGGATGCGCTTCTCACCATCACCAAATTCATGACTTTGGAAATCAGCTGATACTTGGTTTGATTAAGTAAGCATATTTCTCAGCCAACTTTTTCCTATGTTGATATTTGGCCAGCAAACACAACTGAGTAATCTTGGTTGACACATGAACCGTGCACCTGAAACATGCCATGAACTGGCATCTGTTACGTTCAGAATTGAAAGCTTCACAATTTTGAATAGTTATCTAGGTTCTCTGCTCAAGTCTTCACTGGTTACTAGATACTCTAAAGTCAATTATTTTGAAGTATGCAAGATTTCTTCACTGAAGTACAATAGCTGGGTTCATCTACGACTGTTTGCTTCTTCTTGAGAACATCAGGCATTCTGACCATCTTCAACTTGGACACTTAGGGTACGAAGAGGTGTTATATTTAAATCAGCCTAACCAGGGTTAGGTTAATCTAAAAACCCAATCATGCAGGAATTCAGAGGGCTTAAAACTGCACCCCAAAAATGGGTGCGTGATCCAAGTTCATGCACTTCAGGAGGTTCACTGCACTAGATCAAGATCAGGTTAACCTGATCCAGGGAAGTGTTGACCTAATCTCCCAAACACCTGCACATGGGGCTGAGAAAGCCCAGCCACTCATCCCAGCCCCAGGACTATATTATTCCCATCTCCCCACCCCCTCAGCACTGAGCAGGCAATTTTAGGCCCCTGACCCCCTTCAACTGGGCAACCCACACACAGACCTGTTAGCTCTCCCTCCAACAACCACACCCACATAGCCCGAGTTACTTGCATCAGGTTCCTCACGCAGCTCCTAGAACCAGCAAATGGCTGCATGCATTGCTCCCAATCTACTACATTTAGGCAGCTTAAAGCAATCCATGTGAACATAGACTGGGTGTGGCAAATGGCTACATGCCCCCTTATACAGGAGATTTGCTCTCAGAATAAGATATTTATGTTTCATCTGACTATATAAAATGCAGAGTTGGTTTATCATAAGAGATTGGTTTCATACCATTAAAATGTCCAACCCTCAGTTTTCAGACACAACATCCATGATTCCTAAACATTCTGATCTAGTCAAACATGAAAGAAAGGTTTCTTACCCATCCCATCCCCTCCTCTCCTCAGTTTCACTGTTTTGCCATCAGATCTCACTTACTGGGCCATGAGGGACTGGGATGACAGATGCCACCCCTGGGAGGTAGGAGTAGCTCACATGACTCATCAGCAAGCCTCCTAGCAAGCTGTACTGCAGAGTTCGCAAATTTAAGCCAGCTGGAAGACGGTCATAACATAAGCCTCTGGGGAACAGAATACACAGCAGGGCAGGCAGAAGGAGCTTCATACTAGACAACTAAAAGCCACATGGTGTTCTGAAAGCACGGCCTTTAGACTGCATTTACTTTGCCTAAGTGTTCGAGAGTGAAAAGAAAAAGCAAAGGCGGCAAGAAAAAAAAAAGTAACTGTACAAAGAATGAAATAGAAGCTTCCTTCTCTCACATTCCTCTGGGGTCTGCTTCTTTTCCGAGACCTGTCAGGTCATAGAATGTGTGCATTTTCGTCACCCTTCTTCAACATCTTATTCCAACAACTCCTTGCAACCTTGACAAAAAAAAAGAGTCAGACTAGGGTAGAGCCTATTAGACCAGGTACCAACCAAGCAGCGCCACTTAGAGATAAGAGTCATGAACAATGCAGTAGTCAAGTCTTAAAAAAGGAAAGAAAAAACGCACTTCCTGCATTTTGGGCACAGGTGATGATATTTATTAAAGCTACCAAGACCAGCAAAAATGAATAGGAAAGAGCCAAGAATGGGATCAGATGCTGGTTTCTGCCTTCTGCCAAGATATCTGGGTATGGTCTTAGTGTGAAACTGTTCTATTGCTTTAGCATTAGTACTATTACTACATATTTTAAGGTTTCCCTTAAAACTTGCAAAACAAAAAGCCCCAATCTGATTTACTGCATCTGGCACCACACTGTGCACTGCCCGATTTTGCCCATTTAATTTGCAAAGTCTGATTAAGTATGTTTCCAGAATTTCACTTGCTCTAATTAGGACAGCTATAAATCCTACATGCTTAGAATTGAATCATCTTTCCTCCACACCCACACAGCAACCTCTGGCCTGAACCACAATGTTATCTTCCCTTGAGCTGAATAGCACTTTTACTACCAAAAGAGACAGTGAGCAATTTAAAACCACTCAGTGTGTCCAATACTGAACTGAGAATTCAACAGACCGCAAAAGTATATTCACTGGGCAGGAAAGCTAGGTAGGCTGTCTGTTTAGGTGATGTATAGTTTTTGTTCCGATACCCAAATCAAACCCCAATTTGTTTTATTTGTTTTTACAGAAACCTATATTAATCTAGTACGACTTCTGATGCTGTTGAATTACATTTTATGAAGCTACGTGCTAATATAGGGGTATCCAAATCTTCATATGCTAACTGGTCTAAACAACAAGATTTGGTATGCTCAAATCAGTAAAATTAAAAGTACAAATTGTTAACATGGTACACCATGCAAGTCTTGGCTTGGAAAAACTGAAAGGGTCTATGTCACATGTCTATAATTCTCATATCTACCCATCCCCATCCATCTGCATTCATTACAGCCACAGGACTGTTTTGTTATCTTTTAACTGAGTAGTGTTTTATTAAGCTTTTAATAGCATACATGCATCATATACTCTATGTGCCAAAATATCCTCATTAATACACTCAAGTGACCAATGGAAAATGGCTCAGAACATACAAAAGAATGAACAACCAACCCATGAGAGGCCTGAAATGGAAGAATACAATTCTATTAATAGATTAGTGAGGTACTGTGCAAAACCATCAAGCCTTTTACTGATTCCAACGTGTGGTTACAGGAACCAGTAATTTAGGGTTGACCTACCCCTAGGATTCAGCTCACTGCTAAATCCTCTCTCCTTTCCTCACAGACTTCAGGATGCTCCTACTCCAGCAGGCACAAGGCCTGAGAGAGAGTGCTTTTAGCCTTTACCCACCCTACAATGAATATCAGTCACTGCTGGTGCCAGGAATTATGGTCACCTCCAGAATTCCCAGGTACTTATTACCTGGGACTACAGATTTAAGAGTGGAGAGAAAAGGGAGATCAAAAAGCCAGCCAGCCCATATAGTCCCCACTTAAGCAAATGCTCACCTCCTCTCCCCCTTCCTGGGAATGTTTCAGCCTTGCCAGCCCTATTAAACCACTCTCCCACTGACATAACTGGGGATGGCATAGAGGTATTACTTTCTATTAATTTCAGTAATTTACCCTAGATTCTGCTAATCCAGTCTCAGCCTTTTCCAACGTGGCTTTCAAAAATGTTAAATTTATATGGGCTCCTTCATCAGCTACTGTTTCCAGACCAGGATTTCCTGAGGTTAAAGGTAGAATTTGAATAAAATGTGTTAATGTAATACGGCTGGCCTCAGCTTTTACCAACCTATATTTAGTGATATATAAATTCCAGAAAGTTACCTCCTCCTGTTCTATGACAACACCTCAGACCCCTTAAGAAATCCATCTAGTTTACAAACTTTGTTATACAACAGGTTAACATCCAATGAATTTATGGAGACTATGCTATGAGCATTTTAATGGTACTGCAGACAACAATTGGCAATACACAACTGTTAAACAACACCAATGTTAACAACCTTTTTCTGTCATGTTGATACTCTTATGTGACTGTTCGGGATACTAACTCTGCAGCTATGCATGATACCCAGGGCTCAGGTCTTAGCTGCCTCATTTCACCATATCAAGAAATACAAAAACCTCCTTCACTTACAAGCAGTGATGATCTGAAAGTTTATGCAAGAAGCACAGATTTTTTGTGGGGGTGATATCTACTTTCCACCCATGTAGTTGGGTCCAGTAAAAGACAAGCTTTCAAATGCAAGACATGCTTCATCAGGTCTCAGGTGACTGTGATAACAAATGAGACCTGATGAAGCATGTCTTGCATTTGAAAGCTCATCTAACTTTGTTCCAGCCATGCAGCTGGTCCAATTAAAATAAATAAATAGTATGGCAAATATAGAGAGAGTCTGGCGAAGAGAGAGAGCAACAGCACGAGAGAGCGCAAGCGAGCGCGTGAGCGACTGGCACTGCCCTGCAGGCCTCCTGGGGGGGCATGGATATATATGTATATATACATATACAGCCTGCAGGGCTGTAGATAGAGAGATGGCTGTGCCGCCCAGGAAGCCTGCAGGGCTATGCCAGACTCTTCCCAGAGGATGCAGGCTGCTGGATCTGCGTATGGGATGACAGCATGATGCCACTGCTGGCTGGGGCCAGCACCAGCACCCGAGTCTGCTCGGCGCACCCTGTGCCGAGTGCTGGGAAGACTGGTGCTGCCGCTGGCCCCAGCCAGCAGTAGCAGCCTGCTGTCATCTGCATGCTCTGTGCACTGTGGGGGAGCTTTTTTTCTTTTCTTTCTTTTAAAGCCCCACACTCATCAGCTGCAGCAGTGGCAATCAGGGCTTCTGAGTACCCCTGCACAGTGGGGATTGCCACCCCCACCCCCCCTTCTGGCACCCATGCAGCAGCTTTCGCATTGCATGGGTGCAGCATGGCTCGGCAGGGCACCGCGCGCTATCCAGGAGCTGGGGAGGCTCCAGCAGTCACCTGGAGCCTGACAGCACTCAGCCCGAGTGGCCCTAGCTTCCAGACAGCATGCAGCACCTTGCCGAGCCATGCTGCACCCATGCAATGCGACACCTGCTGCGTGGATGCCGAGGGGGGGGAAACGATCCCTGCTGTCCCTCACTGCCCCGTGCTGCGGGGGGAGCCTTTGCCACGAGCGCCCAGAGGCCCCAGATCACCACTTCTGCAGCCAGTGAGTGCCGGGCTTTCAAAAAAAGCTCCCAGACAGCGCATGGAGCATGTGGATGATAGAAGCCTCAGTCTTCCCCGCACTCAGTATACTGAGCAGACTCAGGTGCTGGCGCTGGCCCCAGCTGGCTGTGTCAGGATGCTGTCATTCCACATGCAGATCTTGGGGCCTGCGCCCCCTGGAAAGAATCTCACATAGGGGGGCATAGGCCCCCCGATCTGTGCGCGGGATGACAGCACATCTGTCAGGCTGCCATATCTCCCCTGGTGCACTGGGATTGAAAGGGACCTCAGGGAAAGATTGCAGACACTGTCCAGCTACAGATGTCAATATCAGAGCAGTTCTTTCACCCTTCTTCCCCCTCCTTCTTCTTAGTTTCTGTTTCCCTGCAAGTCTGGCTCCTAGACTCCGAAATGTTTGGGAGGGTTTCATTTCGGAGATGTTTGGAGCTTTGTTTCGAGCGCCAAAATGGGCTTGAAACACCTCTGAAACAAAACTGCTGCCAAAGTTTTGCGCAGCCCTACTCTAACACTTCTGAAAGTTTAAAGCATACAGAACAGTCTGGTAGCAAAAGCATACACGTACCTATATTTTTGTACATGAATCTCAAGAGTTGTCTGGTTAAAAAAGTTCCCCTCTCTTGCACTGAGAAGTTACAAACCAAAATTAAGAAGTCAGTTTATAAAATGATGAACAGGTAGTTAAAAGTGTGTGTAGAGAGGAGCGGGGAAGAAAAACACTAGCAAAAAGTTTCTTCTTCTCTATAGTTATGCATGCTTGCAGGGAAATGCTGGGCAGGAAATTCTGAAGCTAAGTGGAAAGAATTAGAGGCTCATTTGCATGTCAATATTCAGACTATTTAGAGCCATTTCACATTCATGGTATTACCTATAAAAATCTGGGAACCTATTCAAAGGTTTGGGTTTGCTAAAAGCAGCCAGCCTACTTCATGTGGTTTGAATCCAAAGTCTTCCCACACCATCAAACATTGCTTTGGTCATGAACAAGACTTGGAGTTGCACTGAACGTATTTTAAAGTTACATTAACTATAGGTAAAATTAGCTTACTACAGAAAGTCCGCACAAGATAATGAAGAAGTATGGCTGGTTTCTTTATTTAGAACTATTATCTTATATACTGTTGATTTAAGCAAAATTTAAATTTTAACAAGACTTCTGCAAGCTCTTCTTCTTTAAATCATTTCATCATTATAACTGCCTAATAAATTTAAAGAGATTTCCAATAGAACAGTCACCAAACTGACATGTTTTTCATCTTAAAGGCTACCCTGACAAAGTAAGTAACATGTATGCAAGGAGTATAAACATGACAAATTTCATAGCTGGTCTGAACTATATCTGGCCTGCTTCATGAACAGTCAGCTTAGAGGCTCTGATGCCTCTGGGTTTAATCTTCTGATAAATGCTGCTGAATGGTATTATTCCATCAATTTAAGTGAAGAAAACAGGAAAGTCACTGAAAAACAAGGTCATGATAGTTAAAAATATAGTTTTCCAAACAAGTCACTGTTTACCAGTTTTTTGCAGTTCGCTTGATTCTATAAATGAAGTTTCAGATGCAACTAGAATTCCTGATCTAGATTATACCCTTTCATCTCACTCAGATGAGCAGTGAACACACATTTGTATTTTTGATGGCAAAGATTCACAGTAAAATGTAGAAAAGTATTGCTCATATTTCTATTTTTTCTTGCTTTCATAAACAAACAGGAAGGAGCATTCCCCATTTGACAGGCCAGCGGCATTAAATCACCCATGATAGATAATAGATCACATCAGATTAATCATGTTATTAGTAAGGACCACTATCTAAATTTGTTTGTTTGACAAAAACTTCAAGGAACAAAGCTTCCTAGTCTAATTCTGCTCTTTGGTAAGTTCACATCAGCTTTGACCCAAGCCTCTGCAGTGAACCCAGTGGCAGGTTTACTTGATGTGCCATTTTTTCTTAAGTGTTCAGTCTTCATGGTTTTTCTGAAGCCAGAGAAGACAAAGTAGTAAGATTTCCTATCAATTTGTGACATACTGATAAAAGAAAAAGAAAGTCAGGAAAGAGTAAAATGGTAAAATCCCAACATAATTGTTACGGCTGAAGCACAAACAAACCAACTAACCAAAAAAGGGAATGGTCACTCTGTCCTGGACCAAGTTGTCTGACAAAGGAGTTATGGAAATGAAGAATTAAGCTCAACAATTTTCTGCATACTACTCTATGCAAATCCAAGTACTCATCAAGCAATGTAAAAAATCCAAAAGGGTCTGGGAAGCATACAATTATCATAGAGAATCACAGAAAAGTAGGGCTGGAAGGGACCTCTAGAGCAGTAGTTCTGAACCTTTTTTGTACCAGGACCCATTTATAAACATCAATGACCAATCCTGACCCAGTGCCCCTCGCTCCTGACCCACTGCTCCAGCA
This sequence comes from Alligator sinensis, assembly GCF_000455745.1. NCBI lineage: Eukaryota > Metazoa > Chordata > Crocodylia > Alligatoridae > Alligator > Alligator sinensis. The sequence goes on along the minus strand of NW_005842620.1, from coordinate 659,701 downwards.
CCACAATGTGGGTGTGGGGCATGGGGGGCCTACAGGCAGTCCAAAGGAAAAGCCACAGTTTACATTTTTCTCCTTTAAAGGAGAATCCATTTTTAAAGCTTGATCCTGACCCTTATATATATTTTTGCAACCCACTTTCGGATTGTGACCCACAGGTTGAGAAACACAGCTCCTAGAGGTCATCTACTGCAACCCCCCACCTGACACAGGATCATCCCTATCCAACAGGGGGACAATGCTGGCTGCTGCTGCAAAGGCTGTTAAAACACACTTGGGAGGAAAGGGAAGAGGGAGGGCCTTACCCCACTCTCCGCTACAGAGGGCATAAACCTCTCAGTCTGTACCAATCTGACCACGGTATAAAATTCCTTCTTGACCCCATATGTGACAATCAAGTCTGACTGAGCAGAGGGGCAAGACCCTCTAGCTAGGAACCTCCAGATTTTAGCTCTAGCAGGAACACTGGCACACCCCAGTCAAAATGTCCAGCCTCAGCTATAGACAACATCCAATGCTTCTGAGGTCAACCCCTGCCCACCCCATGCCACTCCCCACCCCCGCAAAAGAAGTTTGATATAGGAGGGGAAAGAGATTCTCTCCTGGACCCATGCAGAAGCCAGCGATGCCCAGGAACTACCCACAATAAACTTACTTTGCTGCAGCTTCCAGGCATTAGTCTGCATCCTGTTCTCCATAGCAAGAGAGAAAAGGCACAGAGAAGTTTTTCCTGATACCCAGTCTAAACCTACTTTGCTGCAACTTGGTTTGTGTCCTGCTCTCTGAAGCTAAAGAGAATTTGTGCCTTTATGACAGCCCTTCAGGTATTTGAAGACTGCTACAACATCCCCTCTTAAAAGCCTTCTCTGTAAACTGAACATGCCCATTTTCTTCAACCTCTCCTCATGAGACTTGTAGTCCAAGCCTTTTATCATTTCCCACTTCTGGACCCCCCCCCCACCTTCTTATGGTTTGGGGTTTTTTGTTTGGGGTTTTTTTTTTTAAGATGTGGGATTCAAAAAACAGTACATGATACTCCAGATGAGGCCTAACCAACCAGTACTGAGTAAAAAGGCACTGATCACTTTCTGCATCTTGCACCTAATGCTCCTATTGATGCAGCACAAAAAATGCAGTTGCTTTTGTGAAGCTTCAAATCACACTGTGTACTCATATAGAGTCAAAGATCCACAAAGACACCTAGCTCTATAGGCGACTTGGGGGGGGGGGGGGGGGCAGGGCCCCCTTTGCACGTGACAGGGCCACCCTGCCCCCAACACTGGCTTCTGCGGGTGCTCACCAACCCCATCCCTGCTGCCAATGCTGGCTTCTGCGGGTGTCCTCCCAGACTCAGGAGGCACCAGTCACCCATGTGTAGATCCTTCTCCGTAGTGCTGCCATCCAGCCAGGTGTCGCCCATCTTGCTTTTAATTATTCTTCCTGAAGTGTAGAAACCTGCACTTGCCAGCACCAAACTTCATCCTGTTGGCTCAAGGTCAATTTTCCAATCTGTCAAGATCTTTCTAAATTGTGGTCCCATCCTTTAACAAGTTCACAATCCTTCCCAGTTTCATTTTATTTGCAGATTTCCACAAGCTCTATTCCAGCATCAAAATCATTAACAAACACATTGAACACCAGTGGTCTCAGGACAGACTCCTAGGGGACTCCACTTGAAACCTCCTGTCATTTCAATTTGGACCCATTTATAATTACACTTTGCTTGCAGCTATTGAGCCAGTTGTCTACCCACCTTATAGTAGTTTTCTCTAGCCCACACTTCTCCAGTTTGTTTGAGACAGTCATGTTAGACTTCATCAGAAGACTTGCCGAAATCTGGATCTACTATATCCACAGCATCACAAGAGTTCATAACACCCCAGCTACAAAGAGGGATGGAACCCCATGTCAGCAGAACTAAATGTGGGGACAGGGAGCATGACATTCTCACTGGGGTACTAGTTGATGGGGAGCCAGGTGCTGTCCATCTGGAGCTTGTAGACTTAAAACTTCTAGTGCAATTTCCAAGAATGATTCATCAGTATCTGCAGGTAAGCAGGGAGGTGGGAATGTCACCAGAACAGTGAAAAGATAGTGAGACTGAGATGAGACACAAAGCAGAATGAAGGAAAGAAAAATAAGAGACAAGAAAGAGATAACAGATTTGGGGGCAGGGGGGAAAGGAAGAGGGAGGAAGGAATCTTTTCCATCTTGACCTGTATGCTGCCAGCAAGTTTTCAAGCTTTTTTATTCACACATTAGCTGTAGAGCAGTTCCCTAAAGAATTATGTTAAAAATGCCCTAAAGCTTACCTCTTCATGGAAGACAGCTCAAGCCAATCCTGCCCTACTGCCAGCCACCATCATCTGCAAAATGTAGACTGCAGAAGTAGCAGAGCTTCCATTTGCCAGAGTCAAAAGTGCCATTCTTTTCTCTGCTAGAGATGTGTGCATCTCTGCCACATGCTGAATTTCCAGAATATCAAATTCCAGGACTGTCCCTTTAACTGGACCCTGAAGTGGTACTGGGTCAATCGAGTCTCCACAGCCAGTAATGCCACAAAGGGGTAAGCCTGCCTTGACATTTTCTCTGAAAATGCTAAACCCTCTGGATCTCTTCCTACCACTTTATGTACTGACAAAGAACCACACCAGCCTCCAATCTAAAGGAAAAGGAGCAACGGTGTTGGAAAAAAAATAGGGTTCGAGCTTCTAATATGGCACTACTGATTTCCTAATTCAAACAAGAAATAAAAAGTGGATTCAAAGTGACCTGCATAAACCAGTTTCAGGCTCTGCTTCAGACACCCATTACTGCATGAAAAAAGCATGATTCTTAAGGAATGGCAACACAGGACCTTGAGGGACCTACGGAAAAGCCTGCCACCTCTTAGGTACATCCAGATGCTACTAGGATGGATGGCAAAACAAGAGCTCGAATCCCATACTCAGACTTTAAGACATCTTGGCTCCTAGCTCATGATCCTCTCCTCTCATCCCCCCAACTTTTTCTCAGGAGAGCTGAAGGATAGATTCAAGCCCAAAACACATCTAGAAGTGTTTTGGGTTTGAATCTGTCATACAAGCATATACACCACACACATACACACCTTACCCCATGATGGCCAGCAGAATCTTGCTTTGCACTTGTTATATAACACTCATAGACTACACAACAGGACAGTCAACAAGCCTTTAGAAAGGCTGAGTGTCAACTGCACTAAACTAGTCTAGGAATATACTGCACTTAATTAACACCCAGAATATTGAAAGTTTGAGTGGAGATGAATAGTCTTTTGTATTAAAATAAGTTCAGTATGTCTGTATCCATAAGAACTATCCAAAAAGTGGATAGACTGAAGAAGTCAAATAATTAGCACCACTTTAGGAATAAATAAGTCAAATAGAAAAATTACCTTAAATGTTAGCTAATCATTGTTGAAAATGTTTAAAAGCAACTCATAGTAAACCACAGGAGACTAAGGATAAATTGGTGTTCAGTCATTAATAAGCAATGATGCACAACCACCAAAAAAAGCAAGAGGTTAACAATCATAATTAAAATGTAGGCTTGTTTAAAAGCAGAAACACCCCAGGGAAATCTCAGATGTTTGACAGTAGTTGCACTTTTACCTTCATGTGTGGTAATATGAGAAACAGATTGGGGGGGGGGGGGGGGGGGAGAGCAGTGAGGGGGGGGGGGGGGGGGGGGAGAGGAGGAGTATCTTCATTCCTTGACATGTCAGTAACTAGTTCTGAAGATTAACACTAGTTCTGATCAAATCTCTTCTGGTAATTAAAATAAGTTATTAGTTGTTAAATAAAAGATATCCTTGGCCTCAGGCTGTCATTTCCCACAATGAAAGACTAATTGGGGGAAAAAAGGTAGAAAGAAACCTTAAAAAAAAAAAAAAAAAAAAAAAAAAAAAAAAAAAAAACAAGCAGTCCCTGGTTACCATTCCAAGGAGCATATAACAATGATGAATGCCAGAAAAATCAGTGTGCGCACGCTTCTCAGAAAAGATTAGTTTTTAAATTAGCGCAAATATTTTTTTTTTTTTTACCACTACAGTTCACACTGAGGATTAAATGGACCAATTGGGAAAGAGAAAAAATTAAAAACTTACACAGTGGGAGAAAAAGGGGAGCAAGGAAAGGTGATGACAGACTTATACCACACAGTCATTTTAATCAGCATAATCTGTGGCCTTAAGAAATCAAAATTTATCATGTAATGTCAGACCACAGTTTATACCTGAAATCACCCTAGAGCAGGGGTTGTCAACCAAGGGTACATATACCCCTGGGGGTACTTGGACCAGTCTTAGGGGGTACATGCAAAAGGGCGGGGATGGAGCGCCACCACCTCCCAGGAGCAGAGCCAGGGCAGGGCAAGGACAGCAGCGCCCCTTTGCAGGGGGGGGGAAGCTCTCACGCTGCCCCACAACAGCTTGGTGAGCTTCCCCGCCCCGCAGAGGAGTGCTACTGCCTTCAATCCAGCCTGGTGAGCTTCCTCGCCCTGCCTCCTGGGAGGCACTGGCGCTCTGTCCCCGCCCGCCTGCGCACCATCCCCATGTCCCTGCTCACCCTCCAGCCACTGGGGGTACTTAGACTAAAAAAGGTTGAAAAACCCCTGATCTAGACCCTTCTGCCCTAGGTTGACTGAGTTTGCTCCAGCTTCCCTTCCACACTCCCCATCAGACTCTTCACTTCAGACTCCCTCTGCATCTTGAACGCTCCGAGGCACTTCTGTTATAAACATTACCATGACCACTTGCCAATACTATTACTATCCTAAACAGTTAAAGTGAAACAATCCTTCTCCATATGATTACAAGGAGGCTAGTTTTTAAAAGGAAAAAGAAAATAAGAGAGTCAAGGAAACTTTTGTTCCTCCAAAGGGAGAATTTAATCCTTTTGCCCTGAATTGTATTGGTCTCTTAGCACCTACTACTTACATTAAGACCTGTTGGCTTGATGTTGTTCCTAGACAAAAATCATGGATTACCTGTTACTTTTACTTATAAAAAGTATGCTTTAACTAGTGCCAATCAAATATGGCTTCATGTAAAAATAGGTGCTGGCAAAATTAACTTATTTTATTAGGTTTGGTTGACAAAGGGTAATACCACTGATGTAACAGATTCTTGTAAGGCATTTGACTTGATACTACATGACATTTTGGATCAAAATGGAATTGAAAAAAATGGAAAAAAAACAAGTTAAACATTTCTACTGGGGGCCTTCAGGATTATCTATTCTGATCAGTAATGTGGGTTGTCGTTCCCCTTCCCAGTCATTACATGCAATTGTTGGGGGCAAATATTAGAGGAATGGTAAACAAAGGAAAGGACATGTCTCAGGCATGGATGGATCTGGACTGCTTAGTAAGCTAGGTGCAAACAAACTATGCCTTTCAAGGGGGCCAAACATGAAGCTGTCCATTCAGGAACACTCTACAGGTGTCAAGGAGAGTTTGTGCCTATATAAGCCTACTCTACATGTGACCATCTTCTGCAATGGAAAAGTCATCTTTCCTGGACTACTTCGGCTGTTAATCAACTAACAACAAGCATCCCGCCCTGAAAAAATGGCTGCCTGTGTAGTTTGCCAAGGATGATCCTAAACAGAAAAGCAACTCCCAATGAAACATAACAGAAGAAGCCCAGGGAAAGTAGCTTAAGAAAGGCCCCCTAGATATTGGTGGGGCAACCTGCAGTCAGGGCTGTCCCTGGGGGAGGTGAGGGGATGCAAATGGGGGCAACTGCCCCGGGCCCCATGGACAGTGCTGTACAGGCCCTGCTGCAGCTGCCACACACCGCCGGCTCCAGCCACTTGCCACTCCCCCTCCCCCACACCAGCTTTGGCTGCTCGCCACTCCCTCCACCGGCTCCAGCTGCTCGCCACACACACCTCCCCCCGCCAGGTCCCACACAGGCTGATATGCCCCAGGCCCCGCACAACCCTAGGGACAGCTCTGCCTGCAGCTGAGGAGCTGAGCACTGCTTAGGGAAGAACTACACTGCAGTCACAGCATGAAGGCACTGGCTCCAGAATATGACTGCAGCTACAGGACCTGGATGTAGGGCCAGTAAACCTGGATGAAGTATCACCCCCTGCTAATGCAGGGCTATACTCAGGCTTTTTGCATGTGTTAAGCTTTAAACTTAAAAATGATTTATTCAGAAAATGGCACCTTTTAAAAACAGAAAAGCCTGGATCTATTTGCTGCATAGCTATGAGAACCAAGGCAGAAAGCACCTGCAATGCACTGCTTGACCATCAGGGCACAGAGAGGGAAATATGACAGCAAGGTGAGCTCCTTTCAAAAGGAAGTTCTCGCCTTCCAGGATGAAAGTCTGGGGGTGATAAAGGAGGATTACCTGAGCACAAAAGCTTACTACGGGCAACTGGGAAAATGCTGCCCTTGGTTGCAATCAATGGGAAAATAGTGAAGATGAACAGGGGAGAATTGGATTACTAGCATTTGGGAAATTCCTACTTGAATGCTGTGTCCAAAGTTTAAGAGGGATGTTGAGAAACTAAACCAAAGAGGACACAGAAGAGCCATGAGAGTTAAAGGACTGGAAATACACCTTGTAGCAAGACTCAAGGAGCTTGAGCCATCTAGCTCAGTGGTGGGCAAGATACAGCTTGTGAAAGTCCATGAAAAGTGAAACACACATTTTACACTGATACCCAATTCCACTTAGCACTCAGTGAGTTTCGCTATAATGCTCACGGTCGCCATCTTGGTTCAAAAAAACTTTTGGTTTCGCTTAACCCTATTTCCGCTTATGCTCAGTTTTTCGGGAATCAATTAAGAGCACTAAGCAGGGGTTCCCTGTACATGCATTCCTCCCCACACCCCCCTTCTCTCTCCCCTCAGAAAGCTGCCTTGATTGGAAGTGCTTTATGGTATCGGGCTCTGAAGTGTGGCAATGCTCAGCACTTCGTGAATGTCACCAAAATAATTACAGAAGGATGCTAGTAGGAAACTTAGGCACTGGATTGCTAATACGAGATGGCATTTCGCATGAACTGAGCAGTTCTCAAAAAGCTTTATCCCTTTCCTACCACTGGCTGAGGCAAGCCTTTGAAACTGAGCAAAAGGAAAATCCTGAGGCCTTTCCTGCGACCCATGAAATTTTGCTCAGGTTTGACCAAGCTATGTAAACCATGACAAGTTACTATTTCCCTTCTGTTCCTAAGGGAAGTTTTGGCAGCACATCAAAAACAAGCGAACAAGAACATTTCTAAGCCAAGTGCAGGCCCACGTCACTGCTCAAGCAGCAGCAGTACTGCAGCGCGCTAGAGGCCTGTGAACAGACAACTTCTGGATGGATGGAGGTGAGGAGTTGGGCTGGGAAGCCCAGAGGCAACTCAACTGGGCAGGGGAGGGGATGACATTTAATCACCTCCCTAATTGAGGAGAGGGGCAAAGACAACAAAATACTAGGTTCTCCCACTACTCGTAGGATTTAGCTGATAACCCATTCCCTTCACTAGTATGACAGTTTTCTCCCATCTTGTAGCCAGAGCCATGCTGCAGTGTTGAAGGGTCAGGGTCCAAACCCAGCTGAGGGCATGGCAAAGACACTAATACCATCATACCTAATGGAATGTATATTTACCCTACTCTTAAAAAAAAACAAAAAACGAGGTATTATTTTGGCTGCTATGTCAAGTTCCCAAAAGATACAAAATGCCACAATTAAGTTGTCTTGTGCAACCTGACTACCCCACCCCTAAGTTCCTATGGTTTAGGGGACAGGTTTTCAGTTACAGTCACATGGCATTTTCCCCTCTAGAATCCAGACGCAACTCCATACACAGGATGAACAGTACCCTATGAACCAGGCAGCTGTTCAATATTTCATCCTCATCATTCAATTAGTGGCCTCTGTCTTATTTACTGCACAACAATGAAAGCAAAACTATTCATTTACTCATTGCTGCAGCATTCAAGTGCCTCAAACGTTTGTAAACTTAATCTGCTGTAAGAGATGGTTTTACAGGGGGAATGGAGAGACTTGCTTGAAACTGCAGCAGCCACACATACAACACTTCCCTCCCTTAAGTCTGCCATGGGCTGCACCCAAGAGCCAGAAAAACAGGCAGTGTAAATAAAGAGCTCAGGGATAGCCCCAGGCAGCTACGTGACCTCCCTCCCCTACACATGCACGTACGTACTGGCCACAGTCATGCAACAGGCAGCATACACATGGCCAGCAAGCCAGCAGCATTACTGGAATCACCCACATTTTACCCTTATCGTTGTTTCTGCAGACGAGGCTGCAAGGTGCTGTGCATCCATGACTCCGATTGATAACTGGATTCCAGGAAAAGTGATAGCAGCCCTCTGCCAAAATTTTGGTTTAAGTAACTTATACAACATCAAATAGGAAGACTTTGGCAGAGGCAGAAATGACCTGGAGTATGAGTGACATTAGTCTGTCTGAACCATGAGGTCCATCTACTTTCTTCCTATACAGCAGGCTTATTCTCTATGCCTCTGCCAGCTGTAGTGCAAACATAGAAAAGATCCTAAAAACATCCTCCTTTACTTCACAACCCTAATTCATTCCCAGAGAAGACCAACCCCTCTACTGAATGCACCAGGGGCCCAGGAGAAAAAGACAGTGTGCAACTATGTGACTAGACACTATATCATTAGGCATATGCAGAAAAAAGGGAAACTAAGGACTGCTGGTATCACCTAATTCTGGCCTTTCCTGACTTTTAAGTGCTTGAATTGTAAGTGACAGCATTTTGAATACGGCTTTTGTGCATAACAACCTCGGAGAACCTAAACATTAATTTAAACACTGGGTGTTTTTCCAAGATGCTTTTCCCTTGTAGGTTTGGTTTTATAGTTCTTTAGCACATGTAACTGAGGAATGCATGGGAAGTGAAATGGGAGAAACAATGCTGACATTTGGACAATAATGTTCCTGCTCCGAATTAAAAAGTGTTTTTGTGGGTGAAAAGAGTTAAAAAAAAAATGTACCACACATCATTACAAAATAATGCTCAAGTCGAAGATAGGACACAGGTTAGACTATACAGTTTCCTCCCCTTCAAACTATATTCACCTATCAGGAAAGCCAGAGTAATAAGTAGCCTGACAACGTGTAGTGTCTAGAGTTTCTAGTGCCTGATTTATGGCCTTGATGGTATTATTTGTCACCTTAATTACATAGGCTTCCTTCACCCACGGCATCAATAATGCCTCTTCAGACCAAAAAACGTGCTACAAGTCACTTCAGCTGTCGATTATGGCTGGTCTTTTAACTTCTAGCCCCAAGACACGGCTATCTTGGCAGAATTCAATGGCTTGATTATACAAGTCATTGTCAGTAAAAGAAAGTATTTAAAGAAAATCCCCAATCACGATTAGATAAAAATGCATACCAAAAAATGCATCTCAGATTTCACTATGTGCAGAAGTTACCAGGGAGAAAATAAGGGCTTGCTCCACACTCTACTTTAAGAGCTATTTTCAGGTAAGGCAGATACTCCTTTACCAATGTTATTAAGTGAGGTAAGTTGCACTATATCCCTAGGAACAGATTGAGTAAAACAGTTGACCAACACTGCTCCACTACTGGTTAAAATCACCCCCATATCCCACAAAATGCCTTGTACTGAATAAGGATTGTTGGGGACAGCAATACCAAGGGATGTAGAACTAATATGGGAAAAGGAGTAAATTGTTTTAGTTTAGATGATTAGCATGATTCTGCATATTAGGTTTTGCCTTCCCTTTCTTCAACAACCACTGGCAAATCCTTTGCTACATATGTTTGCTGCTTTTCAGAGTTCCAGCTGCTATGCAAAAAAAAGCTAAGACTACCAGTCTCCAGACTGCCATTTTGTTTCTCAACCACTGGCTACATGATATATGTACACCAAGGAGCTAGGAGATATGGATTTGAGGAACCCAGAGGTCACTTCCTACCTCTGTTCCCATCCTTTAGTTTGCAGAATACTACATGTTAAATCCAACAACTGCAACTGAACAGATATGCTATACATTTCAGTACCCATTTCTTAAAAGGACTTTTCCGTAGCTTCACATACCTTCTGTTAAGGTCTCCTCAGAGAAGCTGCAGCTTGTGAAGCAATTATCCAGATTCACTCCATCCTGACAACATGCCTTTCTCTGGGTAGACTTTTGTGGGGGTTATCCTGGGAGCTGGGATCACACTCAGTTCCAGTGTTGCCAACTCTCATGATTTTTAGCATTGCTCTTAAAGTCTACGCTTTGGGAGTCAATGAGCAATGCCAAAAATCATGAGAGTTGTCAGGGAAGCAGCATATGCTATTGGATGATGCTGCCTGCCAGACCAAGAGGTATTTTTTGCCACAAGTATCTTTCTTACGTACAGTATAACCTGTTCTTTTTGGCCAATGACCTAATCAGGTGTCCCTTCTACAACAGATGGTTAGAGCTTTCTTGATGTTTTGTAGTCACATGTTCCAGAAAAAGATTAGTTGTTCAAGGGAGGGAGGGAAACTTCGCCCCCCCCCCCCCCCAAAAAGCCCCAAATTA
>NW_005842620.1:648019-649140 GCF_000455745.1 Alligator sinensis | reverse complement strand
ACCCCCCCCCCCCCCCCCCCCTCAAAAAGCCCAGTATATACAACATGTTTAACATGCTCTTACTAATGGTTATTCCAACTCCACTACCAGCGCGTTTTAGCAAGTTTCAGCAACATAATTCTACAATGAGCTGCAGCACTTAAGCATGACAACAGCATCCAGACAGAAGTGGACAGATCAAAAGAGGCCAAGACAATCAACACATTTCTCAGCAAATCACTTTGTGACTGACTGATGGAAGGCAGTGACCCAATTAACTATCCAGAGGCAGAATCAGCTATTAAAAATTGGTATTAACATCCCAAGTAGAGACCCATTATTTAATAGTTCAGAGCAAGCAAGGTTTCACTCCTGCCCCCCCACCCTTGCTTTTCCTTGGGATAGTCCTTTGCAATGTGGAGCAATCTGAGCTTCAGCAAAATAATGACTGCGCTGAATATGTAATGAAGAGGCATTTAAAAAAGAAACAGGAAATAAAGGCTTGTGTAAAAGCCCTCTAAACTCTTTGGATGCTTGAATCTCGGGACGTAGAATCCATAGCTGCCAGGGGACTCAGCCTTCCTACAGTGACTAACTGGAAGGATGGCAATGAACCCACAGCCTTTGCAGCAGCAGCCCACTCTGCTGAGGGTCACAAACTCAGAACTGAGGGTTTTTCTTCTTGGGGGGGGGGGGGGGGGGGTTAAGAAAACCTTGGTTGAAAACTTAAAATCCATCATCACAGAGTGATGGTTTCATAATTTTACCAATCTGCAGCTACAAATACGAAGCCTGAAAAATTGGGGGGCGGGGGGGGTGGTGCACAAGTTAGAAATTTATTTTTCCCTTTTTAAAAATGGGGACACATTTTAGCATATGTTCAGACTGAAAAATTCAACCAAGAGTTGGTCATTTTTTCCCTTTCATCAGTTCACCTCTTTCCCCCTATTATTGCTAGCTTCCTCCCAGCAAGTAACAGAATATAAAGCAAAACTAAGAAACTTACTTTTGGCTGATATTTACTCATGTGTTTTAAAGCTTTGTGAGGATGGTCCTCACACTAGTGTGGTCGGTGCTTCTTTTTAATGCCATGTCAAGTAATCTTAAATATTTACATACTGTAATGGGAAGGAAAGTAGGGA
>NW_005842620.1:647304-647988 GCF_000455745.1 Alligator sinensis | reverse complement strand
AAAGTTTGCAAAGATGGACTTCCACTCACTCCTAAGATTTTGCTGAAACTCTTCCAAGTTCCTCTCACCCTGGTTATAAAATATAAATCCTAAAGGCTCTTTGTATAGAAATCATTACATCACTGTTGGCAGAAAATTGCACTATAATTAATTGTTTGAGAGAAACCACAGCATTCCACTGGGATACTATCAGGGTTCTTCAACCACCATCCAGACACTATTTAGTGATTAATGCAAGTAAGAATCAGTTAGCAATCATTAGGAATCTGACAGAAAAGGAAAGTTGCCAATTATTAGAATGTTCTTATGTTTTAACAGTTGAGTTTTGAAACACTTGCCTGCATCACTAAAAGATTCCACAGAAAAAAAATCCTGAATCAGATTTTTTTCCACATTAAGACTCATGAAAAGCCTAAAGGGAGTGATTTTTCCTGAATTTCATGACTCACTCTCTCTCTCATGGCAATCGCATTCCAATTTCTAAATTATAGCAGCTACATCACAAGAGAAACCACACAATCTAACACATACAGAACCCTATAATCTGCTCATTTTCAAGTGTCAGGAGAAGAGCTACACTGTTAAAGATAATCCACCCATTCTGTAGTACAAGCACATATAAGAACATTAGTAACAGATCACTCTTGGAACCATTGCTGCACCATAAAGCCCTGCAAAATGTTT